>NW_024081012.1:776955-822746 GCF_003009895.1 Hyaena hyaena
TCTGAAACAGGCTCCAGGCTCTGAGCTGGCAGTCAGCACAGAGCCCGACGCGGGGCTCGAACCCACGAACCGCGAGATCATGACCTAAGCGAAAGTCGGACGCTTAACCGACTAAGCCACCCAGGCACCCCTGAATTCTGTTTCTATTTTGTTATTGGCTTGCCTAGGATTATATCATTGATACCTAGCAAAGACTAAAGCTAAACAAATCCTTTGCCTTCTTCCAAAATAGTACCTTAGAATATCTTTATTTATTTATTTTTTAATGTATATTTATTTCTGAAAGAGAGAGAGAGAGAAAGAGAGAGAGAAAGAGAGAACGCGCATCTAGGGGAGAGGCAGAGAGAGGGAGACAAAAAATTGCAGGCAGGCTCCACACAGTCAGAGCAGAGCCCCACACCAGGCTTGAACTCATAAACTGTGAGATCCTGACTTGAGCTCTAGGCAGGGCTCAAACTCCTGAATGGTGAGATCATGACCTGAGCTGAAATCAAGAATTGGATGATTAATGGACTGAGCCATTCAGGCACCCCACCTTAGAATATTTTAACCCACCTATCGTCTTCTCAACATATATGCTATTGTTGTCTGATATTTTAATTCTTTATTTTTTTAGTTTAGTTTTTTTTTTACACCACCACATATTATTTTTTATAGGGCCAATATTGGTTTATATTTGCCCAATACTTGCCATGTTCCTTGCCATTTCCTTCTTCCTTCATCTTAGACCTTCCTTCTCGGATAACCCTATATTCTGAGAAATCCCTGTTGAAAGGGGTCTTGTGGGAACAACCTGTCTCAGTGTCTGCTTATTTCAAATGTTATTTTTCCCCCTCATTCTGCAAATATGTATAGTCCCTCTAGATATAGGGTTTTGAGTTGGTAGTTATTTTCTTTCAACATATAAAGATGTTATTCCATTCTTTTCTGTCATCTATTATTGTGATCAAGAAGTTACCTTAGTCTAACTGCAGTTATCTGCATATCTATTCATGATATTTTTATTATTACCTTTGTTTTTCCATAGTTTTATGCTTCCTATATGGATTGTTGGGCTTCTTAAAGTTGCTTTTAAGTGTCATTAATATCATTAAGAAAATTATCAGCTATTATTTTCAAGGAAAGCTTTTTAAAAATATTTTCGCTTATTTTTTTTCTATGCCTCTAGTTAAACCTACATTTAGAGTCTTCCTACTCTATTTTTCACATTTTAAATTATATTTTCAATCTTTTTGTCTTTCTGAACTGCATTTCAAACCATTTCCCTTGATTCATCTTCTGATTCTTTAATCTATTCACCCTCTTTGATAAACATCTTTATTTCAATTATTATAATTTTCATCACTAGAAGTTTTTTTAAATTTAGTATGTTATTTGGTATCATTGTCATCTGCAGATATTTTCCAGACTCCCTTTTACTCTGTTACAATTAGAAGGCATGGTTGTTTTATATTCTGTGTCTTTTGATTTAACATCTGAACATCAGTCTGTTTCTGCTGCTTCTCACTCCGTTGCTGTTTCCTTGTGTGTCTGGTTATTTTTGACTGTGTACTAATCATTTAGTCCTGGGATAAATGTGTCCTGCTCCAGAATATTTTGCATTTTTCACAAAGGGTCCAGGACACTCCTGGTGATAGAGTAGCTTAATCTAAGTTAACAGTTTAAAACTCTCAAAATTTATATGCATAATAGGAGAGCTACAGTTGTGCTATGTCTCAGGTACAGAATTATTTTTCATTCTTCTTTTTTTTCTTCTCCACATTGCTCCTCTACAAAGGCAGTTTTCTTTATAATCCCTTGAGTTGGAGAAAGGGAATAAATTTAATATCATTTCTCCTTTATTCTTTCACAAGACCTCAGGTGGCACCTTTTCCATTATTCTGTAAAGTCAATTGACCAAAGTTCAAATGTACAGTATAAACAAATGTCCTCAGGCAAAGAGCAGTTATGTTGATTTGATGTTCAGCTTTCCTCTCTGGGTTCAGATTCCTATTTTCCAAAAATAATTACCCTAGAAGTTCACCACTATCTTATCAGGCTTTTAATTTTTTAAGGTAATTTTAAAAAGAAACATTTTATCCAGCATTTCTCATTGTTTTCAGTGGAGAGTTGATCTAAATAGCTTAGTTTCTCATTTACAGTCTACCTCACTTTCATTTAAATATGCGTTTGGTTAATCAAGTTTGTGCTATTTATATAAGCCTGGTAGGAAAAGACTTCATAAGAATATGTATTGAAATCCTACAATGAACAGCTTGCTCATTAGGGCTACATATAAGGCATAGAGATATAATCAAGATATAGTCTTTGCTTTATAGCATCTTTGCCAAAAAATAGGGTGAGATGAAATAAGAAACATAAAAGAGTTTTTCTGAGATTTAAAGGAGGGAGAGCTCACATCTGTGAAAGATTTGAATTGGACCTTGAAGGATGGTTATAATTTCAATATGTGGAGATTTGTGGGCAGGGAATTCCAGTGAATTAAAAAATATGAATGATGACATGAAACTGAGAATCAGCAAGGTCTGTTTGCTAAAAAGAGAAATGAGATTTTGGGTTTATTGTTTTGTTTTGTTTTGTTGTTTTTAGTTTGGTTGGGGAAAAAAAGGGTTGAGAACCATACCAGGGGCTAGGATTTGCTACCAGGAGGGGCACGTCTCTAAGAAGGTGTGTCAGTATTTTCCAGATACCTTCACCCTAGAATAATCTCATAGCTGCTCTTTTAATAAATACATACTGAAAATAAGTATGATCCAGGTATTACATGTCTTAAAAAGACAAGTCCTATCATGGAAAAAAGCAAGAGAGGAAGTTGATTCTTTTAGGATCATGGCTTCATCTCATTTACTCCAAGAGAAAAAAAATTGCCTCAAAAGACATCTTTAAAGGAGGAGGGCACTTGTTGGGATGAGCATTGGGTGTTATATGTAAACCAACTTGACAATAAACGGTTTAAGGGAAAAAGAAAAAGACATCTTTACTATTTCCTTTACCTGTTTAAAGAAGTCCCAAAGAAACAAGAGCTGTCAGTTTGATTTATCCTCTGAGGCCTGGACTCACACCCCTTGCATGTTTCAGGTACACTTATCTATTTTAGTGTCACTGAAGTATTTCAGTCATCTCCAGCACTTCAAGTACAATTTGCTGCCTAGGTACCTGCGGTGCTTTGTGATTTTTGACCTTCTGCTTGATACTGATTGGAACCTCTCTAGCCGTGGAATGTGACAAATACATATTCCTGGTCTAAAAAAAAGGATAGACTGCCTCATGAGGCAAAAAAGCTTTGTAATATAGAACACAGATTAATTTATTCTATAAAAAATTAAGAACTCCTAATAGATACCACACAATATGTTTTTAAACCCTAGAGATATCAGATGAGTAATACATAATCCCTGTGCTTAAGGTGCTTATAGCCTGATAGAGGAGACAGAATTATATGTAGGTTTATTGTAATAAAACATAACTAAAGTGATAGAAAATATTTTAAAAACATGGTGGGGAATCATAGATCTAGCTACAGATAATCATTCTAAGGGAAACTCTTGTTCTAGGTAATGCTCAGCCTATATATCTCTCCAATGTTCATTCTGCAAAATCACTGAGCATCCTTGATATTTAAGCCACTCTGCTAGATGTTCTGAAACATCCAAAAATGAATCAGAATCAGATTTTTCCCTTGAGTATCTAGAAACAAATAGAAAGTATGCCCATAAATTGAGTAACTGTAGTGAAAAAATGGACTTGGATAGTTGTTCCAAAATGGCATGAATAGAGGCATGAGTTGATTTTATAGTCACTCAGAAAAGA
The DNA here is from genome assembly GCF_003009895.1 of Hyaena hyaena. NCBI lineage: Eukaryota > Metazoa > Chordata > Mammalia > Carnivora > Hyaenidae > Hyaena > Hyaena hyaena. Next base: position 780,766 of record NW_024081012.1, read on the forward strand.
GAGATTGTTTCCAACTGGAAAATATTTTAAATATATCTGTCGAGGAAGTGAGAGTTGGGCATGTTTTTGAAGGATGAATAGGACTTTGAGGCAAAAATGGGGTGAAAAGGACATTTTATGTAGTAATAAGGGAGTAAACAATGATAAAATATAGGAAATTATTATTGATTATACAGATATGTATTAATCTCTCACCCTTCCCTGTGCACTACGTGCTAGTCATTGTTCCTGAAAATGATTCTTAGAGGCTCCTTGAGGCCGAGGGTAGACATTCCTTAGTCCAGACTATTTTGTGTTTCTTCTACAAGTTGCCAGGATGCACCACCAGTGAAGGATTGCTTCAAAATAAGTTGAGTAACAGCACTGTGGAACAGCACCACTCTGTTTCATTAGAAAGTATATGTAGAACCAGCTTATGAAATACCTTGAACAAGATTGTGAAAAGAGGTAATTTCATTCTGTAAGTACTCTGGAGCCCTTTGTAACCAGTATTAACTATCCTTATATTAAGTCAGATTCAGAATTTTCACAGATAGGCTTAAGGAGTTAAGACATATTATTTTCCTGCTTTAAATTTTTTTTAATGTTCATTTATTTACTTATTTTGAGAGAGGGTGGGGAGTGGTAGAGACAAACAGAGAGAGAGAGAATCCCAAGCAGTTTCCACTCCCAGCATGCAGCCAGACATAGGGCTCAATCCCAGGACCATGAGATCATGAGCAGAAATCAAGAGTCAGGTGCTTAAACAACTGAGCCACTCAGGTGCTCCTAATTTTTCTACTTTTAACACAAGATAGGACTTATCAAATTATCTGAGAGACATGTTCTAAAGATCTGGTGCAACAGATGAGAGCCATAAGTCCCGTGCTCTTACTGACCAAAAAAAAAAAAAAAAGGCAAAATGGCTAAGTTTTCATTGGTGTGGTCCAATGCATTTATTTAGTGAATTATAGGACATCTTCTCACTCAGAAAATACTTTAAAATATCATTTGTCTTGAACTTGTAATAAACAGTCATCTCTAAAAAAGTCCTAGTGCAAAGAAAACAAGCAGTGCAATTCATCTAAGGAAAACTACAAACATCCTTCCCAAGAACATGGGCGTATCTGCACAGCAGTGAGTACCGGTAGCAAACCAGGACTTATTTTCCTGTGACTCCAGAATATATGTTTGGTGTCATACCTACTAGCATAAACACACTGTGGAATGTTTACTTCTGGTTTAAGAAAGATCTCTTGTCACCACATCTATCAAAATTTAGACCAAGTGGAACTTACTCTCATCAGTCAGCTGTTTCTGTTATATTTACCACACAATGCTCACAAATCCTAGTTAACATAAACCTGGCCTGACATAAATTCAGCATTATAAAGCATTATAAACACTTTAGGCAATATTTCTCCCCTAAAACTGTATGTTTCTGAAGCCAGTATGTTCAATATGGAGCCTACCCATGTTCGTTGCATAGGTAAATTTGTTGGGGTGGGGAGAGGTTTACTCTACTTTTTCTCTTTACAGTCTACTGATAACTTTTATTCAGAGGCGAACACTGGCAGAGTTCACTTTTAATGACAGAAAATTTTTCCAAGACACTTAATAAACTATTAACTTTTTCAAACCACTCATTCAGCCATAACCTTGAAAGCAAAAAAAAAAAAAAAAAAAAAAAGACAATATAAAGGGCCTCATTTAAATAATTTGTTTACTTTTTTAATATTGTTTACTTCCAATGCAAATAATGAATACAAGCATTAATTAAATAATGCAATACATGTAATGCTCATTCACTGTACTATGGCTTTAATAACAAAATGGACTTATTTATTGGAGTAAAATGGTGTGATTTAGCAAAAAGATGAAAATAGTTCCAATCAGAAGGCTATTCATGAATTATTGAGTATTCTGTACAAAATGAATATGGAATTACTTTATCTTTGCAAAGTGAGTGTTGAGCCCTTATTCAGCCCCCTGCTCAAAATGATCATAAACATTGGAGGGGCAAACAATAGATCTACCAAACTTAGCCTAATGAATGCATTTTAAGTTTTTGTTTAATATTTTAATTCTCATAATGATAGTGCTCTGGCAAAGATAGCATGGTTATTATTGGGGCAATTTGTAGTATAGCCACAGCCTGCACTGTCACATGGCTTCAACATACTTTTAAAAATTAGAACAAAAATAATAGTCTGACATCTGGAGGATGATGGGTGGAGATGGAAAGAAAGAAAAAAGAAATTGAATTCTAGTGTTTTATTAGCATAAACATTATAAGGAAAAAATGAAATCAAGTGATCGATATTACTATAAATGAAGCCATGTTCTCTGGTTATAATTCTCTCAAGATTTAGCCATTAACCACAATAAATTCTGCATCTTACATAATTTTTAATAACCACAAAAATCTATGAAATTGATAGGATGCTTTATAAATGGATAATAGCTTACTGTCCAATAAACCTCACCTTAGGCTCTCTCAGAACACTATTTTAATTATGAAGTTTGACTCTCTGGTTTATCATTTTGGTCAATGTAATGCGTCTGATTTAGAGTTTGCATTTCTCTAAGATAAAATGGACTTTGACTCCACAGTGCAGTTTGAAATTAACTGAATATTTGTATTTAGTCTTTTTTTTTTTTAACAGTTCACTACTGAGTTGAAATGCTCTGGGAAGCAGTATACCATATCAGGTAGAATAAGTCAGACCACCTGGACTGGGAATCCCAGGTTCACATTTTATTTGTTACTATATCCTTGGATATTTCAACTGTACTATGAGGTTAATAAGAGTCCTTATCTCATACAATTATTGTGAGATTATGTGAGAACATTGGTACAACTTGTTGGGCACAAAGCAATGAAAAAGGCTAATTATAGTTATTGTTGTTATTATTATTACCATGTGGAGCAATAAAGTATAGAGATTAAGAGAAAAGTCTTTGGAACCTGATAGAATTGGAGTCAGATGCCTTAATTGTCACTTAATGGCATTGCCCTTAAAATCCCTGTCTTAATTTTTCTTAGTATCAAGACTTCAGTTAGGGGAACACTTCCTGCTGTCCAACTCCAATCCAACATTTCTGCAGAACCTCATTTTTTACTCATACCACAGTCTGAAGCAGGGATTCCTGGTCAGCTTTCTGCTATATGGTGCCTCTCTCATCTTTTGGTTCTGCAAACTCTTAGCGGCTGATGAGGGAAAGGTAGAGAGAACATGAGAAATTCCTTATACTCCTTAAAGCCATAAGCCCAGAAGTACCTCACATCAGTCAGCTCACATCCCAGTGATGAGAGTGAGTAATTTGGCCACATGTTGGTGCAAAGGGGGTTAGAAATAAAACAGAGTGTCTGGCTGGTGAGCTGGTTCCCCATGACAATTCAAGACTCCAGTCCACATTCTGGTGTAGCACTATTCCTCTCTGCCACAAGGATCAATGATCTTAGCCCTGATTCTATAGGGAAGAGATCCCAAATTAAGTGTCCATCCTTTATTTGGGAGGGACGAATCCAGGGCATAGAGGGTGAGGCAAAAAGGAAGCGAGGCAGGAAATAATGGGGAAGAGTAGAGGAGCTGTGTCACCAAGATGGCTGCTACTCTCCAGTGAACCTCAGAGCCTCAGAGAATCACTGGGCAGCTGCCATCACTTGACTGAGAAAGAAGCTGCTGGTAGGTAGGCTGTCTGGAGAAAGCAGACACAGTCTGTGGGAGGGAACGAGGGAGGGAGGAGAAGGAATATATCTACTATGTTTCGTTCCATTTTCTGCTTCACCAAGTTCACCACCCAGAGTCTTCAATATTTCCATCATATGAACCCTGACTATACCCTTAGATGGCTTTTCAGAATGCTGGAACCTACACTCTGTAAAGTGGCATCTTATCTAAATCTGGAAGTGGATGAGGAGCCAAAATCCTGTCTGCACTCTGGCAGCCCAGAGGGAGGGCCTCGCATTGCAAGAAGATTAGTGATCACCTTCAGGAAGTGGGACCAAATGGGTTCAAACGTGGCTGGTCATGTGCAGAGAGAGCTGAGGCATACTGATCAGAATAGGTTCTGAATAAGGACTCTTAGGAGGCACCTGAGGCACCACAAATGTGCCCAAGCTAGTCACCTTGCAAAAGCAAATTGTTTTTTATATAATGTAAATGTAAGCCAGTGTCAGCATACAACAAAGGTAGACTAAACAGAAACTATTGTATTTATTCTGGCAAGATTTTGATTAGAACAAAATGCAGTATCTGTTCATTCTTGAAAAAGAGAGACTGTTCTCTCCTCAACAAACAAAAACAAACACATAACATTCTAGTGCCCAAAGTCACCAGCAAAGCTTTGCTTTTCTGAAAACCTGGTTTGATTTGGTCTTGTATATACTGAGAAATTTCACTGTAGAAACAATTTCAGTTATTATTAACATCATTTATATTCATATACATAAAACTCACATCTTACAATCAAAGTATCGTCTTCTATGTTGACAGCAGCCATACTTTAGACATTAATAAGATCAGGTATTCATTCAGCACTCTTTCCTAAATCATTTTGCCCAAATGAGAATTTATAAGTGAGTTTTATCCTCCTCCATGAATGATTTTCCAGAATCAAAACCAGTTATATGGTAAAACTTAATTCCTCTAAACAGATTTTGTGTTTCATGTTTCAAACTGATAAGGACAATCTGAGTCTATATTCTGGAATAGCAATTAATCCAAAATAAAAAATGGCAGCTAATAACCTGTTTCATAAAATCCAAGCCTTGTCTTTCTTTTCTTTCTTTCCTTTTTTAATTTTTTTTTTGTAACCTCCTCTAGTAATAAGGGTGGGATAATGAGAGGTCCAATGATTTGTTGCCTACACATATGCCCAATCTTCCTCATGGAAAATGCCACCAAACAAAAGAGCATCTGGCCTTTGATATTTTCTTAATGTGCATTAAAAGGCCCCAAATTTCCCATAAAAATGGAAAATTTAATCCCAAAGTTTTAATCATAGTCAGAAAAAAATACAGAGAGAGTACCCTGTCATCCCTTATTGGGGAATAGTAAAGATGGACTAAAAGAATAATAAAAATCAGAAGTGGACGAGACCTAGGATCAATTTTTAATGATTTCACACTGCCCCAACAAAGAGGCTTTTATATTTTATTGTCCAGAAGCAGTAACTTTTAAATAATTCTCTTTAAATATTTTAAAATCAGTCATTTATATTTTAAGTTTACCCCAGAAGAGATATGAGGAGTACACTCTTAAATTTAAATCTAAATTTAGTCAATTTTTAAAAAGTATATTTTTATAATGATGTACAATATGATCCATTGGCATCATGTAGTTCATTAACAGACTTTTTCTTGTGTTTTATAGCTGTAGAATCAGAAATATGTTTTCTATTAAAGGATTCTTTAATTTCAGCCTTCTTGAATAAAATCTTGATTGTCTTCCAAGTAAATTCGACAACTTTTCTGAAAAACTTACTTCGATGTTTAACAATGTTTAAGTACTGAAAATGTTTCCTTCTAATAAAGCTTAGGCCCTAACATTGTTCTTTAAGCCTAGGTCTTTCTGCTTTCGCTTTGTAAAAATGAACTATTGAGCACCATCATTTTTTATATAGTCCTCTATCAACCTATCTTAGTTTTGCCTTCTTGAAGCTGATACATTTATTTACTTGAATTTTACTCAAGTCACTTTAACTTCTGAATTGACCCCTAGTTCTATCATTTGCTTTGATTGTGCCATAATGTCATTTTCTATTAAAGGTCCATATGAATGGGAATACTTTGCTTTGATTTTGTAAACTATTAGTTTACACTTTGTAAATTATCTCATTTTGTAACACGTTATCCTGAGATGTATTATTCATTTTTATTTATTGATGCTTTGAAAGGAATCTGGAAAATGTCCACCATAATTCTCAATTGGATAACAAAGAATGGTAACAAAGTATGTTTTAGAATAGGAGAAATAACGGGAGAGTGGCAGACTGGGCCTGCAGAGCTGAAGGGACACCTCATGGAGATTATTCTGGAGTTACATCATCAAAATGGCAGACAAGGAGAGTGGATGGAAGAGAGATAAATGTTTTCCAGATGAAAGGGTGTGATCCAACATATAGAGTTATGAAGGCAGTGTGCGTGTTGGAACTGCCATGGGTTTGGCATAGCTGGTTGTAGAAGAATGCGGGAATGAATGGAACTCAGGAGGATGGTTAGGAAATGATCAAAAGGAGCATGTACACCCTACTGAGGGATTTGTACATTATCACGTAGATAACATGCTTCCCAGAAAAAAATATGGTAAAATTTGTGTTTTAGAAAAGAATAAAAAAGTAAAAGTGTAGAAAATGAAATGAAATGAAATGGTTTTGTCTGGTCCCAGAGGAAACACAGAGAGAATTTAGAGGAGAGAAAATAAGAGCTCAGATGAGACAGTGGTCATGAGATATAGAAGATGGAGCTAGTAATGGAAATCAGACTCTCTACTATTTGCTTGTAAGTGGTAAAGGAAAGGGAAGAATTAAGAAAGTAAAGAAGGTGTAGTGAAGAAAAGGATGATTAACCAAAACAAGCAGTAGAGAAAAGAGGGCAAATCTGAGAAGACAATGATTTCACCGAGGTGTCTGTGCTGCATTCTAATGGTAAGTTAGTTAGAAAATGCAGTTCTGGTACATAAGGGGAGCCAGGAACTAGAAGAAAAGCTGAGGAGCCAGCATGTCACAAGTGATGGATCAGACCAGAGGCAAGACCAAAACCCACTGGAAGCATGTAAACTATAAGCAATAGTAAAGGCCAAGAACAGTAAACCAGTTATTAGCAACCCTTAAGAAGTGGGAAAAGGAAGAGAAATCAGTGAAAGAATGGAAGGAAGAATATAAAATGTGAAGTAAAAACTTACAGGGAAAATGTCTACATAGCCAAGGGACAGAGGGTTTTAAGGAAAAGGAGCCGAATCTAACAGTAGAGAGTTCAGACATAATGTTGACGAGAGAGAAAGCATCATATTGTTTATCTAGACTTGCATAGTTAAAATGTTTTAGAAATCTTAAGGAAGGGAGTAAAGGACTGCATCAGTTGAGAAGAGAATGGAACGTGAGCAAGCAGAGAATGTGACTGCTGAAAGCTCAAGTATTCTGGCAACAATGGAAAGAAAATAGGTGGGATTGAGAACTAGCATGGCTGGGGGATTGATGGCTTGTATATGTTTCTATGTATTTTTATTTTTTATTTTTGTATTTGTGATTATATTTTATTTTATGTTTTTAATTTATTTTATTTTTTTTGTTTCTATATATTTTTAGACAGAAGAGATTTGACTGTGGCTATGGACTAAGGATAAATGTATTGGAGAAAGGGAGAATAAGAATGTAGGAGAAAGGAGATGACTTAGAAAATGAGGAATAGGATTGGATGAAATTAGGAACCAGAGAGGAAAAGCCTTGGGCTGAAGAATGGCATCTCTTCCTCTAAGGCAGAAAGGGACATGCTTTGTGAGTGGCTCGTGCACTGTCTGGGAGTGACAGGTCAAGAGATTTTGATTCTCATTGTCATGATACTCACGGGAACTCATTAGACAAGTGGACCAGAATCACAGGCTCAGATCCAGATTTCCAGGAGCCAGAACAGAGTATGGGAACTGATAACATTGACAAGGAAGAGCTAGAAAATGTCACTTAATTTTGGATCTAAGAAGAATGTCATGTGATCTAGTAGGAAGAAAGGCTAGGTATAGAGGAGAGGTAATGTATTGTATTGTGATCAAGAACTTGGGACTTGGAGTCAGAAGACAGTGAATTCCTATCTCCTCTCAGGCACTTATGAAGTGTGCGAGCTTATGTAAGGCACTCAACCACTTCCTGCTTGAGCTTCTTCCCATACAAATTGAAGACAATGGTAGTAGCTCACAAAGCTGTTGTAAGGAATAAATGAGAAATGATTTAAAGCTTTCAGAGGGCACGGTATACTGGAATTAAAGTTTATGTTTGTGTGTTTGTTCATTTTGATTATAAAGACTAAGAAAGTGGGAAGAACGTTAATGTTCTGGCTCAAGGGCTGTACCATCTCTGAGAATTAGGAGAATGCCATTTGATGGACCACTGGAAAGGGGTGAAGCTTTGGGACAGTGGTGTTGTGAAGAATACAAAATGACTAGAAACACATAAAAGTTTGCTAAGTGTTGATGACATTGGTCTTGGCAATGATTTCATGGTTATGCTAAGTGTCCTTATCACTAAATCTCTCTCTCTTTCTCTCTATACATCTATATTGTATGCATATATATACATATTTGTATGCATATATATACATATACAATATGTATATGTATATAATATGTATATGTATATATATTTCCCTAAGTGGAGTTAAAAGCCCAGCTGTAGAAAGTGAAAGTGGCCATTATTTGTAATATTACTACACTGAGTAGTCAAAAATTATTACCCTAGAATTAGAGGATATGAAGAAGGAGGAAAAGTGGATGAGAGAGTGGAGTGTGGGAGTGCATCATTGCATGAGGGAGAGCAAGACAGCAAGAGATGATGGGTTGGGCACTGAAGTGACTGCTGAGTTGGAGACATAGGTGTGTTTGTGAGAGGAAGCAAAACCAGGAAGGACCTGGAAAGATGCATAAAATCTCTGCCGATTCCAGTCATGTCGAAAACAAACATAACAGGGTGGAAGTAATGAAAACTCAGAACATGGGGTTTGTTAGATGGAAAGCAGAATGAAGACTGCTGGAATGGAGAGGAGTTAAAGCAGTGGGCTTGTGAAGAATGCAAGAGATGGGGTGGGTAAGGGCAAGGTGAAGGTCAGGATCCTGGGAGGTGACTGAATGATGGGGAGAGTTTGGATTGAGATAAACCCAAGCCAATGTCACAGCCATGGGATTGAGTGTATGATGCTGATGAGGACAGGGAGAGGTGGCAGAGTTGACTGGTGAGAACTCCGGGAAAGCTTAGATTGCTTTTTCCCCATAGAGAGAAAGTCTACAGAAAATTATATAGAGTCTAAAGCTAGTATGGGATTCTTAAAGGAGAATTCAGTATCTTCTTTATCTCTGGAGTCCCAGGGTCTGACACAGTGGCTACCACACTGACATATGATAGGCATGCAGGTATTGTCTATTGTAGGATTCTGTGAAATACTAGGTTCAATCCGCATGAGTCCATTAAGCTGTTTTCGCTTTCCCAGATCAAAGCAAAGACTTAACCATTATACCAAATATAAATCTTAATTGTTATAACATGGGGAATTTTTGGATGCCCAAAACTTCCTTCCAAAGCACAAAAGCTAGTTGCATTCTGGTATTTTCCCTTCATTTATGAATTCAGCAAATATTCATTGAACAACAATTCTGTGCCAGGCACTGTTCCATACATTGGGAAAAATAGTGGAGGAAAAGGCAAACCAGGCCCCAGCTCAGGGAGCTTAATTTTAGTGGAAGAAAAACAGACAGCATATAAAAATATAAATGTTAATTTCAGTTAAGAAGAAGGCTGTGTTGAAAATTAAAACAAGTAGTGAGATAGAGAATAAGTTAGAACACAGCTTTCCTTTATGTAAGACAGAGAAGACCTCTGACAAGGTGACATTTGTCTGGGACCTGATGGGTAAGGAGTCAGCCATGTGAAGATTGGGAGGTATTCCAGGTAAACAGGTGGTGTAAAGGCCCAATGGGAAGATCAAGCTTAACAGAGAAGGACAGAAACAAGATCAATATGTCCACACTAGAATCTAATAAGAAAGTCATGTCTTTTCCCAAAAAGTTACATGTTTTAACATGAATGTGATCACAATGTATATTCAGTTTCCAAGGACTACATAGTGGCTAGGAGTAGACACTGGAGTGACACTGTCCTCATTTAATCCAGCTCTTCCTCCTCTACCTGTGTCACCTTGGGAAAGTACGCTAAATATTCTAGCATATTATTACCTGTAACATGGTGATAATAACGGTACCTACCTCATACAGCTGTTATAAGAATTAAGTGAATCAATAGTTGTAAAACAGAAAAGTGCTTGGCACCTAAAAAGCGATTTTTCCTTAAAATAATTCCCTATTTTTCCCATGACTGAATTATATGGGGAAGATAATCTCTTTTGTTGCATACTCTTAATGATTATTTCTGTTGATTCCAGATATCCCATAATCTAATTAACTGTAGAAGGAGCAGGTTGTTTTCATTTTTTCTACGTCACAAATCCCTCGACAATGAACTTTGTTATCATGCCACGGTAGTGATCACCTGGGTGGCAGAGTATGGGTGAACCTGTAAAAATCTTTCACTGGCTGAAGCATCTGTAAGAGGCACCCACATCTGGGTTGGCTTCTCATGAGATTACTACCAAATAACAGAGAAAAGATATTCTATCAATTGCTGTCCTGTCAGCTAAATTTATCCTGAAAATTTTGCTTGGCTTGTACAGTGTTTCCCCTTCAAAAGTTTAATAGAGTTGCCAAAAATTAAAAAAAAAAAAATCTCACAATATACTGTGAAACCCCTCCCCGCCCATTTCTAGCTTTTCTGAAAAATAGTTTATTTCTATTAAACTGATAGAATTGGACATACTGGCTATGAGGCAACAATTGTGAACAAATTTCTTGTAGCATTTTTGCCATTCTTCCATAATTTCATGTTTTAAAGTAAAGTTCATACTGTTGAAATATTGTCTAAAATATTATAAGCCTTCTATACTAAAATCTTAAACTATTGTATGGAAAATTGTTTGAGAAAGGTACTGAATTTATAGAGAAAACCAGAGTAGCTCAGAACATCTGAAAATAGTTGGAGTCTTTGAAATGTGGCATTACTTTCTTTAAAAATAATAAAGAGGTTTCCCAAACAAGTAAGGTTTTGTTTAATATATTGAATTCTGCAAATTTAAAGTTACATAAATATGATACCTTTAATTCAAATTAAAATATGAAGAGGCAAATACAAATGATAAACCTGTTAATTGATTGTTATGAATTACCGAAACTTTTAGGTAACATCCACATTGTATTATGCAAAAGGAAGCATATGCTATAATCTATTTTGTCTAAATTAAATGCATTAATACAAATATACATATACTAATATGTATCATCTTAAAAGTGAGAATGAGCCTGTAAAAGGCACACAGTTGGGACCTAATAAATATTTATTAATTTGGGTTTTTTTCACCTTTATGGAGCTTTAAATGACAACATTGTGTAAGTTTAATGTGTGCTGGGTGATGGCTTGATATATGCATATATTGTGAAATGATTGCCACGTTGAGGTTAGTTTACAGATCTATTATGTCACGTAGCTGTGTGTGTGCGTGTGTTTGTGTGTGGTGAGAATATTTAAAATCTACTCTGTTAACAACTGTCAATTATACATTACGATGTTAAATATACTTACCATACTGTGCCATTGATCCTGAGAACTTTTTCAGCTTATAATGAAAAGCTTTTACCTTTAACCAACCATTTCCCCATTTCCCCAGCCCCTGGTAACCCTTCTCTGTTTCTAGGAGTTTGACTTTTTTAGATTCTACAGATAAGTGAGATCATGTAGTGTGTCTGTCTTCTTTTGTATGACTTACTTCACTTTGCATAACACCCTTAAGGTTCACCCATGTTGTCACATACAGCAATATTTCCTTCCTTTTGATGGCTGAATACTTTTTCCATTGTGAATCTATATTTATATCTGTATCTATATCTGCATCTACATGTCATTGTCTTCATACATTGATTCTTCAACAGACTCTTAGTTTGTTGCCGTGTCTTGGCTATTGCAAATAACGTTACAATGATCATGAGTGTGTAGATGTCTCTTTGAAACTGAAAAAATAAAAAGAAAGGCTTTATATTATAAATATGTATAGCTGATAACTCAATAAACTTTTATTTTTCCTGACATGCATCACCAATGATATGTTTTTTATTCTTATTTCAACTTTGTTTATAGAAAACTGGGCACAAACCAGAAAGTGTGGATTTGTGTGGAGCACATATTGAATGGGCCAAGGAAAAATCAAGCAGAAAGAATGTTTTTCAGGTAAGAATGTTACATTTATTAAATGTATTCTTATTCCTTCTAAATCTGACCTCTCGACATGACATTTCCTTGTGACGCTTTAATGTGCATAAACTAGTTGTTTGAAGATCATTATGAAAACCTGATTTCTCTTCCTTCTTGAATTTTAGTTTGTTGTGTTGCTTTTCACTGGTTACTGGTTGCTCTCTAAACAGAAAATGCGTAGTGTGCGTTGATTAATTCTACACCCAAAGTCATTGACTGTTGCGTGGTATTTGATAGCTGTTTGGGGTTCAAACCTAGAGTGTTTGACTTAAATAGATATATTGTAGAACTTTCAGGCATACACACAATAACATTCACTAATTATGATAAACTTTTTGCTTTCATTTCCATTCCTGCTCCGAGTCATAAATTACATGTACCAGTGTAGCTTAGGGGGATGGAAAGAGCTGAACAACTATAGATATTGGGTATTTTTGTATTGCATAATTTAAATTTTTTGGAAAAAATAACTATGATTAATAATTTCAATCATGTTCCCTTGAATGAAAAGAACCAGCTGAGATTCTTGAAAGAAAGGAAATTAGAAAACTTAATATTTCATATATGATGTTACTAAGATCCCTTTGGCAATTAATAACTTTAAATTATGGAGGTTGATCTCTTTCTACATTTATATGAGATTTAACTTACTTTTATATTTCCAAAGTAACCAATAATTTTCTAGGTGTATTTACAATTTATACCATTTAGTAACCAAGAAGCTAGATTATTATAATTATTACATTAAATGTCTTCTAAGGCCATTTTGGCTCCTGAAGAAAGGTCGATTCTATTTTTAAATGTATCACTGAAGTTAATATATTGGGTCTTACTCAAGTGTAGATAGGCGACATCTCCTATCTGAATTCTCAAGAGAGAGGGAAACTGGTCTCTGATTGTGCATTTCCCAGATGCTAATCTGGGCCTGCCAAATTAACTGACCCCATGTTAGCATTTCTAGGATATGTTATTTTTTATACTTCTTTTAGTCTATTCCGGCATTCATTTTTCATAGCTAGAGATTATTTCTTTTTACTGAAAGAAAGAAGAAAAAAATAAGGAAAACTAAACATACTTGCCTAAAAGTCAAAAGACTAAAGCCAAAAGTGATTAAAGTGTGAATTTACAGAATCAAGGAAGAGAAATAAATTTTGTTTTGAAGTGAGGAATTGTAAATCAGTGAGATAGTCTGTTTCTCAAAGGTCTTACTCATTTTGTTATCATGCGAAAAAAAAAATTAGAGGTTATATTACTAGCTTCTATGATAACCTAAGTGATTAGTATGAGTAGTTCTGAACTAGGTTGGGTGAGTTAAGTGGTGTAGTTTTATTATATATTATGAGTTCAGCATCTTAGTCCCCATGTCATAAGATAAAGACATTAAAATTTAACATTGACATCATTCTTGGACAATAAAAACTCTTGGAGTTGGTCTAAGGTAGCCTTTTTCAGTTCCTTCTGTTAATCTTATGAAAAGTTAAGTTAGATCACAAAAGAGGATAGTCAAGTGTATACGATGTATACAGGACTTCCAATATAGAAGAAAAATACTTATACATAATTTTACACAGCTTTGAACATAGTATACACAGATACATATTTAAACCACTGTATTGATGGTGTATATGATAATGTGTATTAAAGACGTGATATCAGCCTTTCCTGAATGACTGCCTGCTAATATAATTTTCCCTTGTTTTTCATATTTCTGAATGTAGGCAGTTCCAAAGATATTAAAAAAAAAACTATTCTCACTTTTAGTAGCTTTTTGGAGGTGAAAATCTTGCCAGCTACTTTTGTTTGTAAAATATCTGAGCAGTTTATGGGATCCCAGAGCTCTTATATCCAGCTTACCTCTTTTTGTCTTGTATCCTTGTAGTTTAGAGAAACGAGAAAGAGGTGATTATAAAGATGCTGTGAATAACAAAGCTAAACAAAGATTCTAGTTTCATTACTTGCTTCGTTCTTTTTGGGATGAATCATGTGATTTTCTTGTCATGTGGATATCTTTTCATCACCCAAACACGAGCTAAGGAAAGTTTACTAGTACATATCCATAGATACAGACTATGAGGGTAAACCCTTTGAGAGGGACAATATAATAAATAGGTTTTATAGTTCTGTTAACGAAAAAGCATTGGGAAGGATTTGCCAAAGAGCTAAATCTAGATGACTTGCATCAATATTTGATTAGGTACATTAGCTGCTCTAACTCTCAAATGATCAGAATAAACATGATTATATCTCAAAAACATAGTATTAAGGCATTGTTGGGTGTTTGAGTGTGTGTGTGCAGGGTTTCATTACCTACAGAATAATGAAGTGTTTCTTCCTGTCTAAAAAAAAGCCATCAGAGCTTCGGCTGATGTGCTACATCAGAAATAGCTTTAGAATTCCAAGTTTGAATTAGGCTTGGTGTTCAATCTCAGTGTATGAATTATAGATTACAGATAGCAAATGACTATTGAGATTTTTGGTTCAAGAAAAATCAAAGAAGAGCAAAATTAGAAATAATTTGAAATTTGAAATCTGTCTTTAAAAAGTTGATGGATTAGCAATTATATGCCACATAATTACACCGTCTGTAGAGAAGTTGAACTTAACGTGAATAGGAAAACAAATAAAATATTATGTGCCTGAAAGACTCAGAAGCACACATCTGTGATGCCAAAAAAAAAAAAAAAAGGAAAGAAAAGAAGAAGGATTTCATTTGTCTTCTTCGCTTGTATATGCCATTTGGACATTTAAGTTGTTCATTTTCTTTTTGTATTAAAAGCCAAATTTCCTTCATAACCAAAGTGTTATTAAACTAGATTCAGTCTTCTCTGATTGGTACATGGTGACATAACAGTGACAAGATTGAGTACTAAGGTTTGGTGTTCAAGAACTCTCAGTAAATCTGAAATATGCTCACTGAGTTCAAGAACATCTGCCTATTTTATAATAGACTAGTCTTTGGCCTAATTAGTACTTCTTAGTAATAATTACGTATTAAAAAAGTCATTAGCGACTTCTATAATAAAGTACATATAGACAAGTCATCATATGTTTTAGATGTATAAATGTGATATCATGTATGTGTGTCTTTGTATATACCCATGTCTACTAGCTCAGCCTTAGAAATAGAATGAGCATTTCCATCCATGTACACACAAAGACACAAAGTCATGTTGTACTTATAAAAGGTCATACAAATTCTAAGTTATGTCACTAAATGTTCATGGCTGCTAACTTTTGTTTAATTCTGCATTTAACATAATTGTCAAGCACCATCACAAGCTTGGTACAGCTGAGGAAACATTTAGCAACTGAGTGATTTGTAATGAACTGTGGTACAAGTTTTCTTAGTTAACTTAAGAGCAGCACTAGGTCTTCATCAGGGAAAGAGTGAATAAAAAGATTTATGTTCAAATCACATGTTTTAAACATTCCTGCTAAGTGCTAGTTTGCTCTTTGGTGTTTAGCCTGAAATTTAAAGCACTAAGGATTAAAAGGATTACAACATAATCTTAAATAATCCTAAATGTCATTTACAGAGAGATAGTTGTAATAACTAAATAAAACCATGTTAAGGGATGGCAGTATTGTCAGGAAGCTTCCCTAACGTACACAGTGCTCTGTCACCTTCTTCTCGCTCCTCACGGGTATAGCTGCATGTACAAAGATTTTTAATGGAAAGTTCAACAAGTAAATAGCTGCAAGGTACCTTAAAACAATAAGTAATTTTTTAAACCATTAATATCTTCTTGTTTCAAAATCCAAAGTGAAGAAAATTTTTCACTTAGGCTTCTTTCCTTCCTTTGACCATAAGGCTGTCTCTGATTTAAATATTTTTGAAAGTCAAGGGAAGGAGTTCATGGCACGGATATCAAATAGGTAGATGTGCTATCTCTAAGACTTTGACCACCTCCAAGGAGCTACCTCCTTATTAAATATATGATGGTCCCAAGCACTGTAACTAATTCCAAGCTGTTTAGTTTAGCATATACATATTCTTTACTCTTATCACATAAATTAGGTTTGTCTCCTCAAAGAAAATACAAAGAAAGAGACTATATGACATACTGCTTTATATTTATTAAACCAGAGGACTGGACTCCTTTCCACTGTTTCAGTGGTTATTGCTAAAGCTAGATTCACATCCTTTTAGTTAATAGAAAAAGAATTTCCTGTCAAAAATTTTTAAGAAACAGTGTCCACAATATAGGCTCTGTACTCCACGATGATTTCCAGAGTGTAGACTCTATTCTCTTTTGTAAACAGGGGCAAAGAATAAGAAACATACTATTCGTTTTCTTGGTCCTTTTCATTATGACATACATGACAGTAGATGATTATTTATTCAAAATAATGAAATCATTTATCCTCTAAACTTTTACTGTTTTTCACAGCCAGGCATTGACTAGGCCTTAGTTTTCTGAATTTCTTTTAAAATAAAACTTAAAAGAAAATTGTTACTCATGAACATGCAGCAGACTCATTGATAGATTACGTACTTTAAATGAGATAATTCTATTAATGAGTTATGGCTGATTAGAACTACATCGATTGCCTGCTTGAAAGGCAGAAAAAAAATTCAGTGACTCAACAAGATGAAAGTCTGCTTTCTCCCCCCGCCCCCAACCAATTTATAACCTCAACAAAAATCAGGGCTGAATTTCTTGGATTTGAGATTCTTTTTTTAATATGTAAATATATCTCAGGGGAACAGATTCTGTCCCTAAAAAGTAGAGTAAATCTCAGAATAAATTTATCATTACTTGTATTACTTTTCTGACTTTGGTTGGGGTCTTCTGGCTACGATGTACATTAAACATATTCATGTAATATTTTCCATGGATATGCTTTACATTTAAACATAATTTGATTGCTCTTCCTGATCTGAATATGTCTTAGCTTAAAATGTTTAAGTACTACTTAACTTTATTAATGTAAAGATAATTTAATAATATCTTGGAAAATGTCATTTTAAGCCAAAAGGAAAACTACTGGTATTTTGCTTTTATCCATTTCCTTCTGTTAAAAGTGGTGGTTTAAAATAAATCTGAGCTCTTACCAATTTTCTCTTTCATTTTTCAATGCTTATAGTTAGACTAAATGCAAAAGGATGATTCTTCTACATTCATATATGCATTAGATTTCAAGTAAAGCTGGTTTCACTTTAGAGAATTACTCACAGTATCTTAAAAGGGATGGCATTAAAAATAAACCAGAGTAAGAGCAGCATTAGCGTCTAATACAGTTGTTTCTTTGCTTTCTAGCTTGTCCCCAATCATTTTATCTACCTATTAGATATTCATCCATCATTCAGAAGGTGCAGCTGAGAGAGCATGAGAGTCTGGGGATGTGTGTTCCAGTTTCGGCTATGTCAGTTGTAACTATGTAAAACCCAGGGCAGGCTCATTCTCCAATTTACAGTTTTCCACACCAAGGCAATAAGAGAGAACAGCCCTTTCCTCACCTGCCTCCCATTTGTGTTGATATTAAAATGAGGCAGTCTGTAGGGTACATGGGTGGCGCAGTCAGTTAAGCATCTGACTTCAGTTCAGGTCATGATCATATGCTGTGTGGGTTCAAGCCCCACACTGGGCTCTGCACTGACAACTCAGAGCCTGGAACCTGCTTCAGATTCTGTGTTTTCCTCCCTCCCTGCCCCTCCCCTGTGGTTTCTCTCTGTCTCTGTCTTTCTCAAAAATAAACAGTAAAAAAAAAAAAAAAATGAGGCAATCTGTATTTGAAAGGAATTCCAAAAGACCGATTTTAATATAAATACAACTTGGTATTATTATTCATCTATTAACCAAGTCATCTCACAAAGCTTTGAGGGAAATTCCATATGTGGATTTTGGAAGAATCTGGATAGGAGAGACCAATATCTGTAAAATACAATTCAGGATCTGAGTTCCTCTTCTACTCTCTGTACTGCCTTGTGAACTTAACCAGAAGACTAATATTTAATCCTCTGGGTGAAAATCTTTTTATTTATTTTGTAGCTAAGGATATGTGTCCTCAAACCTTATGGAAATCATTTTGAATATCCTATTCTTATAAATAGTATAATTAATGTAATATCTAATCAACATTAGTTAATTAATTAATGTCTTATCCCAATAAATACTTTAAGAAGAGCATTGTGCATTGGAAAGTTCTACCAAGCCATTGACAGCAACTTGCAGAAGGGAACTTGGGGTCCAGTGCAGTAAGTGTGCCCAAAAATGAAAGAGAGGCAATGGTAACTCCCTTTATTCCCCTATTGAGATATTAGGACGATACTTATTTTCTTATTGAAGGGAAAGACATGTGATTATTTTAGTGATTTTGCCTTCATTTTTGCCAGTGGGATTGCACAGAAGTATTTTGATGAATGGAGTGATATAATTTTATAATTGAGGCTTTGATTTAGGAATATTAATGTCAGGGGTGTATGAGATTTATGGCAAAGGAAAGAGCCTTGGGGCAGGATATAAAATTGACTGTAAGAATCTAAGGTGAGACTTAAGAATATTTTGTGAGCCTGACTAATAAAAGGAGAAACAGAAATGGGTTGAAGAATACATCCTTCATAAAGTACATGCCTCTTTGTTCAGGCTTTGTGACTTGGGGACCACTGTCCTTTTGAAGGTTCAATTTTTGAGGACTAAAACCTCCTAAAATAAAGTCTCAAGTATAGAATTAAGATACTGATAAATTGAATCTATTATTAGAGGAAACATTAGCAAGTATATGTTGTCTGATGACTCCATGAAGCTTCCTGGTCTATGGGGGTATGTACTTGCTTGCACAGCTTCTTTATTCCACTCACTTCTTTTTAAAAAAATTTTTTTGTTTTATTTATTTTTGAGACAGAGAGAGACAGAGCACGAGTGGGGGAGGGGCAGAGAGAGAGGGAGACACAGAATCTGAAACAGGCTCCAGGCTCTGAGCTGTCAGCACAGAACCCGATGCAGGGCATGAACCCACAAACCCTGTGATCATGACCTGAGCCAAATTCGGACACTTAACCAGCTGAGCTACCCAGGCGCCCCTATTCCACTCTCTTCTAAAGGGCATAATGTGATCTTGTAGTCATTTCTTTTTGAACTACTGTCAGAGCAGAATGCAACAGGATGACAGTAAAGATCGACAACATCCGTATCAATAGATGTTAGTACCAAATTAGCCAAGGGAACCAAGATTTTGAGATTCCAAAGTAAAATAAATAAAAATTTAAATAAAAAAAGGAAAATGTCAACTTGGTTTCTTATGCTTCTGACATTTTAGTGGAAGAATGGATGCATGGGACCTAATGAGCTTAGATCACTGGTTAGCTCACTTCACTTCTGGAGCTGGCTCTGTGTGCTCAAAGATCAGAACTGTACATTTGGAACAAATTCTGGATTTTAACTGAACACCAAGTTCACTTAAACATGCTGTTCTTCATTTAGTGACATGATGTAAATTCCCTCCTTTCATGGAACATACTCTGTTCCTTGATGTTTTGATAGGATCAGTATGATGGTCACTATGCAATGCATAGGCTGCCAGTGCAGTTCCCTACATTCACAGAACCAGAGTGAGGCTAGCTGAGCTGCATAGGACTGAACCCGGGACTTGAAGCCATACATACACACCTCAGCAAAAGCAGGCACAGCCAGGAATTTCATGAGATCGAAGCAGAATGACCAAGTGTTGTGGTTTTTCCATTTGTGACTTTCATCTTGTAAGGTCCAGAAGATATTACATGCATACTGGCAAGATAGCATTCCAACCACTGGCTCTCCTTTTCATATATGTTTCAAAACTCTTATTTTATATTTTTAAAAGAAGCAGCCATGTTTATTTCATGCTGAGTATGATTTTTTTTTTAATAGCAAACAGCCTTCTTCCAGAAAAAGGAACGATTTAATCCCTAAAGCTGGTACATAATAGATGGGGCCAGTAAATGGTATCACATTTTACAGCTTGTCCATAAGGATGACACAGGGTAAAATAAAATTGAGTGCTTTTGGATAGCATAGGATCACTGGCAGATAAATAGCCAATGCCATTCAGTTTTTAGAAACATAAGGTAATGAGGCTGGATCTGAAGGCAAGAGGAAAAATGTATATATTCACAGTGTTTATATGCCATAGCCACCGAGCAGAAGAAAAATCTGGGCCCTGGGAAGCAAACCTCTCAAATCTCAGAACAATGTTAAAGGGAGTGTAAGAAAATAACAAAGCAAGCATCCATAAACAAAGGTTTGAAATGAACACGAGGGGGGAAAGTCCCCCAAAAACTAAGTTTAAGATGAAAGGAAAATGCCAGCACTCATACAGAATTGGAGAGGCCACTTGCAGAATCTATGCATAGAATCTCTCAATATATGAGTTAAATGTGTTACTAAAAATTTGGTGGAAAATAAATATTCAAAAGCAAAAATATAAAGCACTGCAGAAGAGTGAAAGATTCTTGGTATTTGAAGGAGAGAGGAGGCTGCTCTAAATTTTATCTTAACAAAACAGGATGTTGAGAGATGACCTAAGTGAAAGAATGAAATAAAATGCCTGGTGTTGGGGAGAAATCAGGAAGGGAGCTGTTTGAACTGTTTACAGATAACAGATCAGATAATGACCAAGAAAGGAACATTCACATCGAGGGGTTAGATTATTTCTGTTTTAAAAGAGCGCTATTAGATTCTTGGCTTGAGTCCCACCCATTGGCCTAACATTTTATTTCCAGCACTGGGGAAATTCTACCAGTTTGACTTCCTTGGTGAACATGTGCAAATCCAAAACTTAAGTGGCAAAATTAACAAATTGTTGCCACTGCTGCCAAAGGGAAGGAAATGCTGATGTGGGGGGTTGCCCTGGACCTCGATAGTTTCTGTGTTTCCTTTTTTAACTTGAATTTAAGCAATGCTTCATTTTGCAAAATTCAAACACCCATGATCAAGTAGAAGACAGCTTCTGATATTTGAGAACTGTGGTAGATTTGAAATCAATTCGTAGAAAGTGAGGTTATGAACACACTCCTTTGATGTGTAGGAGGTACCAGTGAGGGTGGCAGGAAATTATGTGAAACCTTCTCTTTTGACAGCTACACTGGAACATTTACAACCACAGATGTTATTTGTCCATCAGGAAGGAAAATATTTGTTTCAAGCCACAGGCATTTTCTACCACAATATCTAAATGAAATTCAACAGCACTTTAATGTTTCATGTGTAAGAAAATAAATATTTGGGGGGGGGGCGCAAATACTAGAAAGCAAATAGACCCCAGAAAATATAACCAGTGACATGAAAAAAAAATGGCTGGCTTCATTATGAACAAATCTATCCTTTCACTAAAGTAAGGATTGTTCTATTATTAACATAGGAAATCTTAGATGGACTGCGCATAATGCTGCATTATTCATAAAAGCATTGCTGCCATCTGGTGGCTAGCTGGCGTTTCAGCACTGACTTTGCTGGCTTGATTTTGGCTGGGTGCTTTGGCAAGGCATTCAAAGGAGGGCTTTCTTTATGGGGTAAAATATAAACACAAAATCCCGGCCATAAATGTCATTCATCTGATGGCAGTCCTTCTTCTCTGTCTTGTCAGAGAATGAAGGATTCAGGGGTTGGTAACAACACACTTGTATATCTTTTGTTCTGAACAGGAAAGTATATTAGTATATAGTTTATCTAAGGAATTTACTCTTCGCCATTATTGACTGATTAATTTTATATACACTCATTTCTGTTAGCAAATAAATATGTAGTCCAATATTAGGAAGATTTATTGAATCTAAACATACATTGCATTTCTTAGGTAAGAATACACCTGAGAAACTATAAATTCCTTATCAGGATCCCAGCATGATTTTTTTTTTTTTTGATACCATTCACTGAGCTTGATTTTGGAAATAACATAATTTATAATGTTAAAAAGAGAAAAATGTATAGGACTTCATAAATCTCAAGCTTTCTTCCTAGTCATTCATTTGTTATACTAAAGAAGTCTGCTTAATTGTTAATGACAAGATTCTTATGAATTCAGCTTTATTCATGGATTTATAAATTGAATGAAAAATATTATTCAGCTAATGTATATATTTTATTTAAAATAAAATAGTTAAAATGTAATTTAAGAAATTGTGATGATTCTCAAGCATCAGTGCATGAACACATTGTTAATCAGAAGCAAGAATTTTATTTTTGCAATTTTGGTGTATATTTTACGTTTCTAATAACTGTAGAATGTCTCCTTATACATAGTGAAAATCCTTATCCCTTATGTGGATATTCATACAGATCACAAGGCTTTGAAGGGTGTAGGAGATAATGAGTTAAAATTGCCCCAAGAGGAAAGTTGAAGTTTAATCCTGGGATTAAAACTCAGGGATGGTATTTAATAGTTAATATTCAGTTTCTAGTGGATATTTGCCTGTATCATTAAGCCCTTTATAATTTAATAAAAGTCAGATAACAAAGAGCCATTGCACTAAATTTAGAGAGAATTATAATAATGAATGAATATTATCCCGTGCAAGAAAACTTGTAAATGCCTATTTTTAACATTAGACTGTGAGTTTTATTTTTTCTCAGTTAAGATTTTCACTGTGAATGCATACTTGGTATTACCCTTGTTACTAGCTTCTTTTGCCACTTCAAATGTTTCCTTCCTCACAACATTTCGTTTGACTCACGGAAGAACATTGCTCGTCTTTCCTGGGAAGATTGCTCAATTCCTCACCCTTACTCTGTCTCTATTCAGAAAAGGGATGTAAAAAAGACAACAACAACAACAATAACACCTTACAAAGAAACTAAAATCAATAATGATTGTGTCTCTGTCTCTTTCATCTATCAGTAAAAAATTTCAATTTTAATTTTTGTTAATGTTTATTTATTTTTGAGAGAGAGAGAGAGAGAGAGGAGCTAGAGCATGAGCATGGGAGGGGTAGAGAGAGGGGGAGACGCAGAATCTGAAGCAGGCTCCAGGCTCTGAGCCCTCAGCACAGAGTCTGACACGGGGCTGGAACTCACAAACTGTGAGATCATGACCTGAGCCAAAGTCAGATGCCCAACTGATTGAGCCACCCAGGTGCCCCATCAGTGTAAAATTTCAAATAATTTATTCTCCTAATGGACATGGATACAACCCTACGGTGGTTTCTGATGGCCCCACACTAGAGATAGTAGCTTTGGTCAGGATGTCGCCAGTTGTACTCATAAATTGCTAATGTTTGTTTCAATAACTTTTGCTTTCTGGCACCTTTTACAGGTACTTAACACTAAATTTGCCTTTAGTTAGGAGGATCATTCATATACTGTAATGAATGATGTTACCTTAAATCCTTTAGTACGTAATTGCTAAATGTTATATTTTATAGCTGGGCATTTGATGGTGTATTTGTTTATGCTAAATTTTATGACAGTGACAGCTCTGTCTCAGTGGAGGAATGATCTTTTCCTTTCAGAGGAAGCTAGTTTTGAAGTCTCCTTAGGCAAAAGGTTTTGCCATATATGCCATCAGGGCAGACTGGGTTCCCCCATCAAAGCAAAGTTTGAAACTAGGAATTGTGCAATTAGTCTATTTAGAGAGTAATCCCAGAAAGTAAGAATTTAGTCTAGTAAGAGTGAAACGAAGAAGGAAGAAAAGACAATACAGTACCATTACTGAGTTGATCACTGAGTGGCTAGGATGCTTGTCAGTATTTTCTACCCAAGGATTGACAGGACAAAGCATCTGTCCATCAGCTTCTCACCTCTTTGGTTATGACTGCAGCTAGGATAGTATACTGTCTCTAAGTCTTCTTGACTTTTAGGCTGCGCATGTATGGGTGTTCCCAGAAGGCTCCCAGTGCAAGAGAAGTAGTGATGCTTCAGAAAAGATGCAGTCAGTACATAGGGATTTGGGCCCCACAGAACTGTTTACACGAGCTGTGGCTGGAGTCACAGTAACGGCAAAAGAATATAAGGCAGGACCCAAGAAGTATCTCATACAATCCTCCTTGCAATACTCAGAATGACTTGTACCGCACATTAAATCTAATCCATTGTTGAGTCTTCAAGATGGTGGTTGGGCTCCATCACAAGAAAGGTGCTAACAAAAGTTTTAGTGGATTAAGTTACATTCTTCCACTGTACCAGTGTCTGAGACCATATTTAATATTCATCATCCACCTTCTCTGCCACTCATTCTAGACTTTTCTATCAGTCAGGCCTTTAACTTGTCTGTTGTGTTTGCCTCATGTGGTAAATAAGACCTTCATACCTGACAGACTTGAATCCTTAATTTTTTGACATTGCCAGGCTCTGTTCACTGAATTTGAAAGTTCACTGCTCCCATGAGGCATGGAAACACCTAGAGACAAATCAGTGAATCTCCTGAGTTCCTGAATCATTTCTCCTGACCCCATTGTTCAGAAGCTACCTGACCTCATTTTAATTAGAGCAAATTATCCTTGAATGTAGTAGCTATTTATTCACCTGCTGGCCAACATCTTTAGTATCCATAGTTACCAAGCAGTGGCCATAGCTTTAAATTCGGTGATACCATTTCTAATCCCTATTAGAAGCAAATCTATTTCCCATCCCAAGAACAAGAATTTTTAATCCAGCAAAGTTGAAAAACTTAGAAGCATAGATATTACAAGTCGGTTATCAAGAGAAGCAATTCCTCCTTCTATCTCTGGATCCTTGGATCCATATATTCTAGTTTGGGGGACACTAACATGTTTCAGATATTGATTCACATACATACTGCACTTGGAATATAGCACCCCAATCAAACAGGGTCTTTTCTCCAAGCTACTATTGTAATTGGAGTCATTCCATTATGCTATTAGGTTGACTATTTCTATCAATGTGTTATTTACTAAGAACATTGGATCCCAGGATCATGTTCCACCTTGTACTTCCTTCACTTCCTTGGTTGAGACAATGTTGTGAAAGATCTTCAGGTATCAACAGGTATAACTGCTGCAAAATTGGGATTTCTTAAAACTATTGGATGAGGGCAGACAGAGGCCAATATCAATTCCAGTGAGAATGAATCACTGTTCCCCTAAGGATGGAAAGTGTCTGTTATCGTCAGACTATAGGCACCTGGCTGGTCTCCTTGAAGGGCTCAGTGCCTGCCTCTGGTGCAAGAAGACTGAGCAACCAGCAGCAGCTGGGAGTTATATCAGTCTTGGTGAGAGGGAGGCATTCTGTTGGGTGCATGCATAGTCTCCATCCTGCCACCAAGGCCACTCCATTTATCAGCCTACTTTGCAAGTTCTGAGTGGCTAAAGACAGAGGTGAGAGAACTTTGATTAAATAATCTGGTACACTGCCTTACTCTCTGGTAAACATTAAAATGTTATGATGAAACACAAACATTTGCATGCTCTTTGCTCACTCCCATGAGTTTGATGACATCTACCAGACTTTGTTGTCTTCAGTCTTCTAGGCTATCTCCGTCTAGGCCTCTAACTGACCAGCAAAACCATTCTCTACTTTCTCTTTCTAGGAATCAGTCTACATCCTTACCTCAGGCTACTCTACTCTCTACAACCAAAGTTTATTTCTTCTATCTCTTCCTGAGGATTTATCTGCCGTTCTACAATCCATTTTATGGTGTTCATTAGCATATTAAGTGGAGCCATCCATGAATCAGACTCAGTTTTTAATCTTTCATCAGCTGGCTTTCAAGAACCATGAGGCCAGAGATGCAAGCTTCAGGAGAGGCCCTGGTGAAATCGTGGTAGATAACATGGGAGTTTCAGCCATGTGTTTATGTAACTTGCTTAGGCACTCTGGACCTGCTTGGACTGAATTTGGAATATACAGCATGTCCATCCATGGGTTTGTTGCCCCAAAGTACATTTCTGTGGATTTGGCAATACCCAGCTCATCATAGTCACCTGATGGACTGTGATAAGGTGCTCAGTCTGTATTCTGACCCAATAGTAGGCCAGGAACTACTTCTCAGTGGTGATGATTTGTTTACTACAGGAGGTAAAGGCTTCAGAACCAAGGAGTCTTTGCTGTGAGGCTCATATTTGACTCTGTCATAAACTCCACAGCAACATTTTACTCTAATCCCTCATTGGATTTTCTGTCATAAGGACCTGAGTCAAAGAGCTCGCATCATTGCCTGGACTGGCTGAAGGCACTGATAAGTTATGGATAACCACCCTGCTATATGAAAGGTATCCAGAAATATGCCTGCTGCCCAGTACTGACTTACCTGTGAATGTGGATCCAGGACCTGTGGGCTGTATTACTATACAGGAATATCCAAGTGCAACCCAGATTCCTGATGATAAGCAAAGAAATACTTGTTTTAAGCCACTAAATTTTGGATTAGTTTGTTACAGAGCAACAGCTAATTGTTATAAGAAATATATCTACAAATAGAATTCAATAGCTTGATTTTTATGAAAAATGATGATGTATTTGAAAGTAAATTTCAACCTGTATACAAGGCCTTTTAAAAGGTTATGGAACCACAGTTCATGGTGTCAGTTTCTAATAACCAATTACCAACCAATGGCTCCTTGCAGGGCTGTAGAGCAAATGTAGGTAGTGGCATTTCATCTGGTCATGTGCCTTTTCTATTACACAGTTTGTTTATAGAAATGGATGCCTAACAAAGTTAACTTCCAGGAAAGATGCCAGGTTACACAGAACCATACCAGAGTCTTAGAATCACTTTGGGCTTCCACCCAAAGTTTTTGCAACATTAGGTGGAGGCAACATAATTTGGCTTGAAAAGTTACAAGGGAAAAAATGACAGCAAATGCTCATGGAACAGCATGTTCAGGGTCTTTAAGATAGTATCTTTCTTGGCTTCTTAAAAATCAGAGAGTTTGTATGCCTATGCTATTTTTTAACATAGCCTGGACCACCAGGACCCAGGGCTGTCACAGGTCATTGTTAGATCAGAAACTATAGAGGTTCTAACCCAAAAATTGAGCTGTAAGACATAAGAGCAGAGAGAGCTACAGTTGGGACATCTAAATATAGCCAAAAAGTTTTGGCACTTCAAGACTTTCTGCAAGAAAGAAAAGAAATTTGATTTCTGTGCTGCTGAGGGAAAGTTCACAAATGACCTAAGAAAACTAGACTTGTCTATTTTCGCTGCAAATGATATTTTTTTATTTGTTCATAAAAGTTGAAAATGGCCCTCCATGTTAAAAACCATTAGTTAAGAAAAACATGAAGACCACATTGCTTTGGATTTCAGAATCAAATTTCCTACTAATTTCTTTAATCTTGAAAAATGTCCACATAGAAAGTGCTGTTATTATTTCTGAGAACTTTCAGAAGATATTTATTTGCACAAGGTAAATGTGCAATTCTCATACCTGCTTCCATCAGTATAATTTTTAGCTTTTTTCTTCCTAAAATATGTTAATAAGAGAGTTTAATTCATTGATTTATTTCTGGAGCTTTTTCTCTAACATAATGAAACCCAAAGATAAGCATAGTGTATACTCCTATTAAAGCCGCATGATACTATGACTATTCTGTCTGGGATTAAAATTTTACTTGAATTATTTAATTAAGTTAAAATTTAAAATTTCAACAGAGTTTATTATTTCTAAATCTGTGTTAAGTTAACTTCAGGAACAGAAACTGATGAAAAACAGGAGATAAAATTATTCAGTTACATCAAAGCCTAGGTTTTAAATGGTACTTTTCTCATAGTTATTTTAGAAGTTGTGCGTTCAGTTATTATTTTTTTCACAGTATTGAGTAGAACTCCAGAATCTTAGGGAAAAAGTCAGTTTTCAAAAATGTCTAATTTATGTTTAAGAAATTGAATAACACTAAACTATTTCCCATTTATTCCTATTATGGCCCTTGTTTCACAGTTTGTTTTCTTTTCTTTTGTTTTTTTTTTTTCACAGTTTATTTTAAATCCATTTTCCCACCCCATATAAAATGCCATTTTGATAAGACATGTTACTTTATCTTCTAAAGCCAAACAAAATTATTTTTTTTCCTGTGTAATACAAATCAAATCAAGAAAATGTCTTTGATTGGAGAAAGTACTGAGGTATTTTTCAAATGCAAGATCTAAGAAAGGAAGTAATACTTGGATTATGTAGCGTACTTACTTGCTAATGGAGAATTCTACTAACTTTTCTGAAACACAAAACAGGGCAAACTAAAAGTAGTTATGGTTGCCTTTGTAAAGAATCTGATTGCTTTGACAAAGGACGTGGTTTGGAGATGATATACATCTATGATTCCTAATTCATGTTTATTACTTATTTTGTTCACTTAGTGTATGAATTTGTTAAATTTATTTATTAAAAGGGAAATATTTCTGAGACAGTAATAATTGTCTGCTTCAACGAATCCAATCTGAAACAGAAGCAGAGAAACATTAGGGGACCATTTACATTGTTTTACATAGGGTTTCTATGGTATGGACAAAATCCTTATACTTAATTTTTTTTCATAAAGTTTGCTCAGCATTCATTCATATTTCCAAACAAATAAATGAGATATAATAATGTAATGAGAATTTCAACAAAATAATACAAGAACCAAATGTCATCAGGGTTTTGATTGACATAATTTAACTGATGTTTCCTCTATCAGCCAAGATGGGGTAAGTCACTGTTTAGGCACAAGCTTCTGTTGTTCAGCCCTACGCTGTCTTCACTCTGAGTTCCATGTTGATAGTAGAGCCTCTCTCTGAAATAGATAGGACAGTCTACATGCTAGCCTTTAAATCTCCCCCCATGCATATATCATGTCTGTCTTCACTTCGTGGGACTAAGGGAGTCAGAGAGTCAATACAGCACAGATGTAGAACCTTCTCATGCACAGGGCTGCTGCAGGGAGATGCCTGGGCATACAAGGAAACTAGTAATAGATCCTACCACAATCTCTGCACAGCTAGATAGTCAAGTCACCTGAGAAAACCTGCTCAATCTAAATCAAAGCTGGTTGTTGTTATATAAACAGAGTAAAATTCCATCAAGCCATTCTAGAGATAAAAGCACATGTGTCATAATTTATTGTGTACTTGTCATTGGTGGTAACATAGTGACTCATGTAAAAGAACCATTCAGCTCTTCTAATAACCACTGTTGAGTGTGAAACTAGAGTTCAAGTGACTCCATAACATTTGTCAAACTGCATACCAATTCATATCTACTTTTAATTAGTTCAAAAGTGTTGAGAACTTTGAAATTTTCCGTCAATAATTATGTAATCCCAAACCAATGCCCGAGTTATGAGAACTATAAGTCAAAGTTCAGGGTGAAATGCTTTCTGAGGATGACAAAAATGAAGTGAGAGTTAGACAATATTTGCATTCAGTAACTGAACTATGAATAGGTTTATTCCTTTCTACAATGGTAAGTGAATATGTCTTACATCATCAAATAAGTGTGTGTTCTAGTCATAGAAATTTATATACCATGTCTTAAGATATAAAGTACGCACAATATAAAGATATTGTGCCTGATACCGTGCACTGTCAGGAAACACTCTGCTGTGAGAATATACTGTAGAGTGCTTTTGTTGAAATAACAGTTATTTTCTGGGATACACGTACTTGGCATAGGAAAATCTGATTGTTTTTCTACCAAGTTTTATGAAAGATATCCTTTTGGGGTATATACTACAGAGATAATATTGGATCGGATGGAAGAAGAAATGAGGGCTGTTAATATAAATTGTTCAATAGCAGAAAGAACACATAGGAAAAAAGCCATCTATATTTTTAGAATGAAGCATAAACCTCATTTTTAATACTCTAGATTTGTTACAACAAGTAAAAACTACTTTAATTTTAGCAAAAGTACCAACTAATGTCAGTGAAAAATGATTGCAATTCAACTCTATGTATGTAGCCATCCTGGCAAAGTAATTTTACAGGGTGTAGTTTTTTTTTTCTTTGAAAGCATCAGTTTTAAGTCCTATTTTTCTCATGTAAAGCATATTGGTATAAAGCAAACAAGCACAAAGCCCCTCAAACAAAAGTCCCAGTAAACCAAGTTGCAATTAGCTGCCACTCCTGGGAAATATTCTAGTATATGTTGCTGGCACTTGAAAAATTTACACCTTCAGAGGAAAGGCAGGAAAATTCTGTCAAACAATTAAACTGATTGGAATTCCCAAGAATGTAAAAAAAAAAACCAAACACACAAAATGAGTCCTATGTTAGAAAAGAATGGCAAATCGTTGTGTATACGGCTGTGAATTGGAACAGAAAAAGTAAAATAGTCTTTGCATCTTGTACAAAGCAGTATTTTTTTCTTTAAAACAAATGTAATACAAGTCAGTAAAACTTGTAGTGCTGATATATACTTGTATATATGTGTGTGTATATATATGTGTGTGTATACTCACACATATATATGTATATATGCATATATATATCACAATCTAGATTTGAAATGTGATTAATTAAGTGACCTTTATATTAGCAATAGAATGGAACACTTGGTTTTAATATTTTTCGATGAGTGGGATGGTTGTTAAATCCACATGAATGTACATTTGACTACCAAGATGGTTAGGTAAAATGTAGATATGTTATCATCAAGCAGTGTAGAAGATACCAAGAAGAGAAGAAATATTTGAATTAAAAGTGAAGTAGAGGGTTGCCTGTGTGGCTCAGTGGGTTCAGTGTCAGAGTCTTGGTTTTGGCTGAGGTCATGATCTCCCTCTTTGTGAGTTCTAACCTTACATGAAGCTCTATGCTGACAGCGTGGAGCCTGCTTACGATTCTCTGTCTCTCTGTCTCTCTCTGCCCCTCCCCTGCACTCTCTCTCTTTCTCTCTCTTTCAAAAAGTAAAATAAACATTTAAAATAAAAAGAGTGAAATAGAAAAAATTGGCATTTAAAGGCTAAATTAGAACCACCTCTGATATCAGTTGAGAGAAAATTTCTCCAGTGCAGTGAAAAGGGATGGCCCTGCTGTGTGATGTCTTTCCAAAGTAAATATATTTCAAAGAGTTGTTAAAAAGTGTTTAGAACATCTTAGACTCTTAAGGAAAAAAAATGAGCTTTCTTGTTTAGATATCTTCTTGTATGTCAAAAAGAAAAGCATGAATGAATCATGACTACTTTGAAAGGATCAGGACTTAGTAGATGTATAACATCCCGTAGAGTTAATAAACATATTATTCTTTTTTACAGACATTATAAACACATTAAAGTACTACTTCTCAAACTTATCCATGAATATGTCTCTAAAGAGAGAATAAAAATCTCTGAAAACCAGACAGGAGAGAGAAAGATATAGGTTTAGGGATCTTTGGGATTTAGGTGGTATTTAGCACAGGAAGTTGAACCTTTACCATCAAAGCTGTCATTGTTATCACACATAAGAGAAGTGAGTCTCACTGCAAGTCATGATCCTTACAATCCACTTGCTAATCCAGTTCTTGAATTTCACTGTCACTGTGAGTTTGTTCCAATTTGTGAGAGTTCCTTCACTGCTGATGGTTGAGCTTCTTGAGCTTTGAATTAATATCTGCCCCTTCCTTACTATAAGGTGAAGTATGAATTCCCATTCACTCAGAGTGTGACCATTTTCCTATGAAGGTAAATAATGAAATAACCCAGGGATCAAAAACTCTGATTTGGTTCAGTATACCCTTCCAGTTGAAGTAAGTGTTCCAAGTCATTTCCTGTAAATTATAACTTTGGTTTAAAGATTGTTTTTTCATCAAGAAATTTAGAAAATGTTTATCATTAGTACTACTTCATTGATCACATTGAGAAAATCAAAACGAAAATAATTCTCGGTGAATGACATAGTGGTTGGGAGTATGTATGGAGCACGGGCTAACCGTCCTACAGATCTGCCTGTTATATTCATACAAAATTCACACAAAATTCATACAAAAGTCCCATCACATGCAAATGGTGACAATTAAAAAATTTTATTCATAACAAGGCATACACATTTTAATAATAATTCGTGAGCACTTCTGTAAGGAAATATTAATCTTTGTTACATATTCTTTACCAACTACAAACACTATTTGATTTTCAGTTGGATCAAGATGTTACTACTTGGAAGTTTTCAACCTTGTGTGGACATTTCTGTTTCTCTTTGGATATGGTTTTCTTTACATTTACACTTTAAAGTAAAATCTTTACCTACCCTGAGATCATTTACTTTTCATCCTGTATTGCCTATTTTTCAAAGGATTTCAATATTTGTAAACATTTAGCTACTTGATCCATTGGTACTATTTAAGTCAGTCATAATTTATCTTTGTGTGTAGAGTGAAGTGACCCGAGTAGTGAAACATGCAATAATGCCCTTTGGTGACTAATGTAAAATTATTTATGGTTTTGTGATGCTTACCTTTAGTCATGTATTAATTTATTTTATTAATAAGTGTCTTTCAGATATCAATTCAATTTCTTTGGCATTGCACCCAATATTACTATTTTCATTATTATAACTACATAATGTATTACAGTTACTGGAAGATTAAAATCTCTCGGTTAACTTTTCTTTTTCAAAATTATCCTAATATTGCTCTATTGTCTTTAGGGTATTAGTACAGTATGAAAACAATCTGAATTTATTCTCTCTAAGTAACCTGTTTTACCTCCCTGTTTATATCTTTATTCTAGAAATTTTTACGAATATTATTTGTTTTTCCACAACTTTGCTAGTCAACATTCAAAATACTTTCATGCCCCTTCATAAGTATGAGTTCAAAAAGGTCATTTTTTGTAATTTTGTGTGACTGGTGCTCACATCAAGTTGTGTTTTTCATCTTCAGTACAACTGCCTTTCTGTGAAATTGCCCCCTTCTCTCTTTTTCATATGTGTCATTTTTATCTCAAACTTCCCCCTTTATCTCATTCCTCTGTATTAAAAAATTGCAGTTCTTCTCATTGATGTCATCTCGTCGATATATCATTGATACAATTTATTTTTGCATGCCAGTTCTGCTCTTTTGTGCCTCTAATAAAGATTTTCATTCTGGTATCATGCTTAGAGTCTCCTTGCCTTGTTTTCTTATTGCAGGCAGCCATCTGAATGTCTCACTCTATACAAGCAGTCTTTAAAATATTTACGTTCCATTTCTGGCTGTATAAGTTTCAACTTTTGTCTTACTGAGAAGGTAACACAGGAACATTCTGTGGGTTATAGTTTCTATAATGATTTTTCCCACAGATAGTTTTCTCTGTATTTTTTAAGAATTTTTCCCTTCCTCCAGTTTGCAGACTCTCTTTATAGGACCCAGGGTTTTATATCTTATTGTTAAAATATTTTTACACTTTCAGTTCCACTTGAGTGCTGAGAAACTCGCTCTCTCCCACCTTTGCATGGAGGGAAAATCAATGTTGGTTATCTTCATCTATGTTCTAGCTAATCATAAGGAGATGGAATTACTTGTGAGAATTTCAAAAATAGTTTTTGGTTCTTCTTTTTCCTGAATGTGGGCACGAATCTATAATTCTCTAGAAGAATAAACCATTTTGTGGGTTCTTTTACTCTGCAGTCATTGTTGATTTTACTCATCACATAAAATCTCTCCTCTTTCTTTTGCTAGATCTATTGTTGCGAGAGCTATTGTCTCCCTAGAAACTGATGGTGACAGGAGGAGGAGATGGGGTGGGAGACAGATGTGAAAAGTTCTCGTGGCCCCAGGAAAACAGCTCCCTTGCAGTAGGCACAAGACCTTGTGATGCACATTGCGTGTCAAACTGTATTAGGGAAGAAGAATTGGCAAGGTTTTTCTTAACATCTACCCTTTTCCTTTCTGTATTATTCTGCTTAAAAGATGCAGCCATGTGGGGCACCATGGGTGGCTCAGTCTGTTGAGCCTCTGACTTTTGATTTCAGCTCAGGTCATGATCTCATGGTTCATGAGACTGAGCCCCACGTTGGGCTCTGCACTGGCAGCATGGAGCCTACTTGGGATACTCACTCTCCCTCTCTCTCTCCACCTCTTTCCGGCTCATGTGAGCATGCACTCTTTCTCTCCCTCAACATAAATAAATAAACTTGTGAAAGAAAGATACAGCCACTCATTCACTGCTAATCTCAACCCAGATGAACCATAAAGTATTTAGAAATAATTATTCGCAATTACTGAGAGATCACTGATTGGTATCCTTAATTTCCAATGATACTAAGACTTGTTCTCTCCTGTATTGTCATGAGTGTTTCAGTGGAAAAATATTAAATGAATATATATTTAGCTACCTGATCAATATAATGCTTCTAATAGGCTGCTTTTTTTAAAAAAAATTTTAATTTAGCCGTATCAAATGGAATTTATTTGTTTTGGGCATTGTGATTTTGAAGTGTGACAATGGAAAGATGCCATTTGTTTTTATTTCGGGTGTTCAAGGACTTTGCCTTAATTTTGAGTTGGGTATCATTTCATTGTTCTTGTGAGTTATAATGAATTTTTCAATGTAAAGATGTTTAAAGAAATCATTTATACTGCTTTGTCTACACAATTACTCTATTTCTCTTTGTAGAGTCAGTGTTATTTTAAAATGTTTCCACTTAAAATATTGGTCTGATGGTTTTGTCTTTAAGTTACTGACTTCCAGAAATGAAAGTAATTAGGTTGGGATACTTTTGTTTAGTAAAATAAATGATAAAATAGATGAAAATAAGGCAACAAATTCTAAATAGAATATAATACATACCTCTGAATAATTTGATGATGGCATTTGGTAGTATTTGATAATAACTAGTAACAAGTTTTGCCATAATTCTGATTCTTACTAAAAAATATACAAAGGAGCCACTTACTAAATAGATGAGATATATTATGTGTAATAGATGCGTATCCTTAAGCAGTAAATTATATGACATTTTTTTTAAAAAATGAGTATTTCAAAATGTAGGTTGATAATATTTTAGTTTTATAAATTATTTCTTCTCATCTTAGTTATTTTTAAAATTACTTTTTAATTTATTTTAAATGCTTTCCATTGCCAAACATTTCATTTCCATATTTTATTTCTATAAAATTTTATCCAGCTAATAATTTCCTCTTTATTTATTGCTCGTTTAGTTACTGGTATTTCCAAGAAACCTAAGAAAAAGTCTGGCTCATTGTAGGAGTTTGAATTTTTTCAGTGAATAAATATATTTTGTACTTTTTTCTGAAATTCTAACAGCTCCTATTGTTATTGAGAAAGAACCTTTAATATAAATAACCTTTCCAGAAAAGTCATTTTTTTTCAACTTAGTCACTATACATTTTTATCATGGTTCCTGTTTAACTTTTAATCTCAGACTGGTGTAAAACGCTCTGTGCATCCTTTGTTACCTATGTCAGTTAGATGAACACTTTACCTCATTAAGTACTCGGCTGTTTAAAAATAGATAAATTCTGTAACATGCAACTTTGCAGCCTTGCTGAGATGTGGCAAACACACCTCTGCACTCCTTGTTATCTGTAACTAGGTGAGTTATCTAAGCCCTGACTGGCTTCAAAGTCCAGATTTTTAGGCATACAAAGCTGTCTTTAATAACTAGTTTGTTTTCACAGAGAAAAAATCCAAAGTACTACATTAATTTTCATTGTTGCATTAGAACTAGCTTTTCTCTGGTCTTCTCATCTGTACTTCATTAAGTCACATTCTGTGGTATAATGTTGCAAGTTTGGAAATGCAGACACAGTTCAAGAAATTGATTCTATTTGTTCTTTCTGTTCAATAGACCTTTGATCTGAAATGTTCAATGGTGCCTGGCTGTTCCACACAAGCCACTTTCAAACCATTGTTCGCATTGTAATAGCCTTGTTATCAGGTTGTATGAATTAATTCCATCACATTAGGAGGAGGAAGTTATCCTCGCACGGCACAGTCTAATAACTGTCTCGTGTTACTGGCCAATTGATTGGGTAACAAGACGACATACCACATTTATAATTCAGTTGTTTTGCAAGGTGGTCTTAATTTCAGAATTTCATAATGGCAATAATAAATTTTGATTTCCCCAGGACACCTTGCCTAACTGGCTTTGGGAACCTAACAATGTATAACTGAAAAATGTCACAATGAAACAGGCCACCACTCTTGGTAATTCCTGAATCAAGAAGAAAACACTGAGGGAACTCTTTTGCACAATGAAACAACCACCCACAAACAAAAGCAGAAACCACCCACACACTGAAAAGCTGAATCTCTGATGCGGGGAGTGGGGGAGGTATACTTAGAAGAAATATCAGACTTCTTCAGGCAGCTACTATCAAACCTCAGGCAGAGAGGAGTTACTGACTTGAACTGCTCCAGTAGGGGAAGAGATCTCAGGGCTCCCCAGGCTCACCATGCCATAACTGAACTACTGATGCAAAGAGCAAGGGAAGGCAATAGCATGCTATGTTGATGTCTATGTCATGTATTGTTGACCTTGGCAATGGTGAGATGCAGTTAGACAATTAATTTGAAAACAGTAATTTAGATAGTGTTCAAATCGACCTATTAACAAAATAATTGTTTGATGTGCAGAATTCATTTCTCTGCTTGACTAGGTTTGTATATGTGAAAACAGGCCCATTTATTAATTTACTTACTTATTTCAGAAAATCCAGTGAGCAAATTTTCCCTAAGTGTCTAGTTCTCCAGGTTATCAACTTGAGAGGTGACCTGTCATTTCCTTGACTCACTGTGTAAGGCACCTCCAGGTCCTTGGACTCAGCAGCCCTCTCTAACTACCATGCTGTGTCCATACTCTTGGTGATAATGCGTGAGTTCCTTAAAATGATGGATAAAGCCCTCTCGCACCACTGTTTGTTTGTTTATTTGTTGGATTTCCCAGTTCTGAACCATTTCCCTTCCTGGCATACCATCACATAGCTTTTTTTCTGGTTCAACTCCTATGCATCCTTTACAATAAATTCTCACAGCTAGCATGGACTTTGCCCACCTCTAAACTTTTGTGCTGCATATAACCTTATGGGGGTGGTGTGGAAATTAAATGAGATAATGTAGGCAGAAGGGCTTCCACACTAAAAACATTCAATGAGCATTAGCTTTACTTATGAAGACCATTTCTTTATCCCTCCATTACTAATCACATCATTACCTTTTACTGAACACTACTGTGGGGCTCAGCATTCTGAGTACCTGTTGGATACTTCACATGTATCATTTGTACTCCTCACTGCCAACCCACCAAGACTATAGTTTGGTCTGTTTTCTAGTTAAAGATGAGAAAAGAAATATACCAGAGGGTGAGTTAACTTGTCTGATTTTATGCAGCTCTTAAGGCAAAGCTGATGTTTAAAGCACTGGTTGCCTCTTGTGCCCATATCACTAAACTTGTTTAATCCTGCCTCTGCCATGATGGCTTTGCTACCTTTTCACATTATTAGTATTATTAATCCCATTCACCAGACACTTTTTGCTTACCACCTGGCATTTTGATGCATATCTTTATAGGCTTATGCATCCTTTCTCTAATGACACTTTACACCTTTGGAAAACAGGGGCCACAGCTACTCCTATTCTTTCTTTCCTTCTTTCTTTCCAATTTCTTTCAGGGCCTGACATGGTGTCGTGCATAGTGATGCTCTCAAATCATTTTTATTCTTTGTTTAGTATAATTTTGTATCTTACTGAAACACTGGCTCGGCATTAGGCACACGTTAGAAATGAGCAAAAACTGGGCGAGCCGTTAGAAATTCCATCACTGGAGGCCGAGCCACACTATGTTATCATTCTCCTACTCACTCGGATGCCGTGTATTTCTTAGAGTTCTTTGTAGTTTGTTTGTTTGTGTTGGTTTTGTTGTTATTGTGGCTTGTGTTTTGATCCTGGGGTTTATTGAAATACTGTCTTAGACCTTCTGAACTTGCTTTGTTTTTTCCCCTCTCATCCTCCCGGGGAACATAAAGGGGGAAATGAATTCATTCTTACCATTCGCTTTTCAAATCACAAGAAATGAAGTAGTTTATTTTTCATTTGTTGCATACTCTTCAATAAGAAAAAAATGAGCAGTTTCATTATGTGTCATTTGTTGCATATTTGTTTAGTGTAACTGGGAGATATGGCTTGTTTACTTTTTGAAAAATGAGGATAGGTGGATAGATTCAGGAATTCACACCAAGACGCAAAATGTGTGTTTCTCATCTTAGAATTGTGGTATGCTCTTGCCACACGGTTGGACTGTCTTCCTGAGTATTTGGACGTGTAGAAATTTTGGATCTTAAGCTATTAGCCACCTTTGGGCACCTCTCAGAGAACTTGCAAGGAGCAAAAAGTAAGACAGCTCCATAGGTAATACTGCCCTGCTTTGTTCTGAAGCTTATCTATTCATAGGCAAACTTTGAAATTGGCCCTACAGACCTGCACAGTGCATTCTGGACACAGCACTCATTTTCATCAACGAGAAAATTTTTGGATTATTCTCCAGATCTGGGGCAAACTGGGCCATGATTTCCTCAAACTCTCTGCCTCTACATCCCGGCCTTCCCATTCCAGTCTCACCAGCTTCTGTAAGGTCTTTTCCTGCCCAGTATGTTGTGTCTGGTTAATTTAGGGAAGAGTACACAGAACATTTTCCTACTCTGTGAGGAAACTTGTGTGCCTATTCCATGCTTTTCTGGCCTCTCTCAAACCTTGTGCTCACCATCTCAATATTTTCACACTGGCAATAGTAGCTGCTATGAGACTTCATCCTAAGTAATGATATAAAAATAACTCTGGAAACAATGTGTACCAGTTTGTATTAGTGATAACTCATCTATATAGAACCCCCCACATTCCTATACTAAATGATGTAGAAATTGTAACTCACATAGAAAGTAAGTACCAAAATAAAACAATTCCAGAGGTGGTGAATTCAATAACTCAGTTAGGGCACAGTCATTGAGAACACAGTTGTTCCTTCTTCTTGACCTGACATCCACTCTGTATACTTGTCTGCCTCATGCCTTTGAAGTCCTGGCAAAGGTAAGCATAGTAGGAGACTTTTTTCTGTACTTCTTGAAGGTCAAAGAAGCCTCTCCCAGATGGTCTGCAGCAGCCTCTGGGTGTGTCATGGGACAGAAACAGCAAAATGGCTGTCCTTGCACGGTGACATGAAAGAGAAATGGGTGTACTGTGTCTGATAGGAGACCGACAGGGACTGCTAGCCCCCACGATGGGGGTTCCACTAGCAAAACACGAAAATGACTTTTAAGGAGGGTAACAGAGTGTCTGTTAAATTAGTCCCCTTTTTAGACTCTGTCCTCGGACATTATCTGTTCTCCTATGGGTTTCATACTTGAATGTCTAATTACCTGGTCCAAAGGCAGATGTCCTTCCATTCGCTAATGTAAAGTTCCATAGTCGCTCAAATATTTCTATTCTGAACTCACAATGTACGTTCAGCTGTTTAAAAATGCTAACTTGACTACTACAGCAATTTAAAAATATAAGAAATCTTCTTATTTTTAGTTTAATAAAAATAACCTCTAGCCTCTTGGCCCAGAAGCCACTGCTAAATTCACAGTCACATTTTGAGATATTTTGTTTTCTGTAGCTAGCACTGCAAAGAGTTTTTGGCCAGACTACATGTAGGATGGATTAAAAGAAGGCAGATTTAATATACATTGTAGATGCTCTTTTTACTCAGATAGCAGAGAATATAGAGCCCACTTATTTAAGTGCAAATGCAGCCTCCTACCTAAGTCACTTAATCAGGACACTTTAATTTCTACAACTGCTAAATTCAGATAATAATACCTGCCCCCTATCTACCTCTCTGGGAAGCTGGGAGGATTAATTAGATAAAGTATTTAAAGCTCCTCAGAGAGAAGTGGCATATGTAAAAGATGTTATTATTTCTAGGAAAGAATGAAGCAGTGTCTCTTTTATGGACAGTCCATACTTTGAGAATTTTTTCCTCTTATTCATTCAGCTGAAGTGCCAATTTGGTGGATTTTAATTCATCATATGAGACCCTTCTCGTTCTCAAGTACTTGCACTTAAAGAAAAGATTTTCAAGTATTCCTTCAATGACAGGAACTGCCTGTGATTTTTGAGTTTCCCTGAATATTTTAGAGCATTGCTCTGCAAGTTAATATATATGCTGGAATCTGGTGACATGCACAAACACAAACCATGACTGCAGTAAAGACTGCGACCTGGGCTGGTCTTTGAGGTCACCCTCAATCCTGATTTC
This sequence comes from Hyaena hyaena, assembly GCF_003009895.1. NCBI lineage: Eukaryota > Metazoa > Chordata > Mammalia > Carnivora > Hyaenidae > Hyaena > Hyaena hyaena. Next base: position 820,873 of record NW_024081012.1, read on the forward strand.
TTCCGTGAGGCACTTGCTCAAGACAACAGTTCTCACTGACTTTCCTTCCCTGGATGCTTACATGGCCCTAAGTGGCTTCACTCCTCAGTGTAAACTGGTTCTCCAACCCAGGGCATCTGAGTTCCTACTGAGTCCTGTGTCGAATACACCAGATTATTTAGAGGTTACTTAGCTTTGTACAGGAGGACAGAAATCCCTCCCACCCATTTACAATAGAAATGGGCCAAGTCAGATCAGAAAGAAGACAAATCAAGAGCATAATCTTCATTCATTCTCATATAAACCTTGTGAAATAGTTTACATTTAAATATCTTTTTTAAGCAACAAGTTTTCCTATTTAGGTCGCAGAACCTTATCTCTCATTTTCTTCTAGAATTCTTGTTCTTAGATTCACACTTAGAAGTTTTCTACTTTTTTTCACCTCTCCTCCTTTTTACAGAAGTGTAGCTATGCTTGGCCTTTACGTTGTGGTAGTGGACATTGAACACCTTTGTTAGCCCCTACAAAATTCAGTGAGTGAGTCCTTGTGTGTCTTAATGACTGTAGCTGTGGCTTACTGTTGACGAATCTGCATCCTGTCTGGGGCCCAGAAGCTCATTAGAGATAGAGCTGGCCTACTTTTCCATAGACAGTTGTGAAGCAAGAGAGTCACTGAGCCTAGTACGGAGCTTCGGGGGAAACTGCAGCCTGGGACTTTGACGTGGGCTTTCCCCAAACACTTTAGACCAACGTTTGATAACCTTGAATCATTTGCTCTGCCCAGAAATAAATTCAGCCTACATCCTTCACATATCAAAGATTTCCTTCTTTGCCTCAAAAGATTTCCACTATCTTATCTGAATCCTTTTTTTTTTCATATTTATAGGCCTTTTGAAAAAAAAGTTTACATTTCTTATTTTCTTCATACCCTGAGTTCTAAAAGAAAAAGAGAAAAACGGGCATCAGGTTATACTAATAACAAACGTGTGTAAGCAGCCAGCCTTCATGAACCGGTCAGCTCAGTAAGAGAAGAATTAAGAGAGGACATGGGGAATGTGCGGACAGGAGGGGAAAGCCCATGATCTTTCACCTTGCTGGAATGATGGAGTGGGAAAGAAAATCAAGGGTCAGGTCAGGGCTAGGGCCATGTATCACACGGAGAAACCATACAGGGAATAAGAGACAAAGAGAGACTAAAAAGAATAAAGAATGCTTTTAAGAACTGGTGACACCACCCATTGACCTAAGTCACGCTTTGGACCCTCACCCTTCTGATTAGAGACTCCTCCATCCTTGGTAAAGCTAGTAATGAAAGTGTGTGAGGATGAGCTGGTGCAGGAAAAGGCAAAAATGTGTCTTTCCCTATAAGTGCTAAAATGACTGGCCCTGGTGATGCCAGCTTCATTTACCCCAAAAGCTCTGTGGGGGTCTCTAATAGCTTCTTTGGAAGCATTGACAGCCAAGAGGGATGCCGAAACTAACCTCAAAAGCTCAGCTTTAAAGCTTTGATCAAGAATTTACTGAGTGGTTTTGAAATTCAAATATATCCTTCATATCTACCTCTAGCCTTATTAAAACCTGAATATAGGACAATTTGTAAGATGGTATCCACATCTTAGATTTTGATGTAAAGAAATGGCAAAGGTAAAAAGAGCACACTCTTCATTGTTGTTGTTGGAAGAAAGAACATTAGATATATTTGCAATAAAATGGTAGTAGAGTTGATTTATATTATACTACTATACACGAGACTCTAAGGACTTTACTTATGTCTATTGGTTTAACCTTTGGAACATCCCTGAATCAATATCATGCCCATTTTATTTTTTTTTTTTTTTTTTTTTTTTTTTTTTTTTTTTTTTTTTTTTTTTTTTTTTTTTTTTTTTTTTTTTTTT
>NW_024081012.1:824266-989663 GCF_003009895.1 Hyaena hyaena
TTTGATTGGAATTGCATTGAATGTGTAGAGTGCTTTAGGTAGTAATGACATCTTAACTATATTTATTCTTCCTATCCATGAGCATGGAATGTTTTTCCATTTCTTTGTGTCTTCTTCAATTTCCTTCATGAGTTTTCTATAGTTTTCATCATACAGATCTCTTGTATCCTTGGTTAGGTTTATTCCGAGGTATTTTATGGTTTTTTGTGCAATTGTGAAGGGGATCAGTTTCTTGATTTCTCTTTCTGTTGCTTCATCATTGGTGTATAAAAATGCAACCGATTTCTGTACGTTGATTTTGTACCCTTATCATGCCCATTTTATAGATCAAGAAAAGTAAGACTCAGAGAGCTCAGGTCACTTGCCATGGTCATATAATTATTAAGTAGTAAAAGCCAGGCTTAGGACTGGGCATTCCATCTATGGAGTGCTTCATGTTGACCACTCAGCTATACATATAATGAATAGATTTCAAATATAGAAAATATTAAGTCCTCATTTCAGATCTTTGAAATACATAAAGTATATACAGGAAGAATACTAATCACAAGATATCATTAAACTACTATAAAAAGAACTAAATCTGAAATAAAGTGGAAAGTCCTAACGGCAAGTCAAGATTAAGAATATTAGGTATAATACATAGCAGGACAATATTTCATCTGTTGTTAGGATTTCCTGGCAATGAAGAGTGTTTGCTGAAGCATAAAGACCTGTTTTGTGAGGCTTTGAGACCATTCGTTTAGAAGCAACAGCTGAATGGAAGTGAACTTAAGAAAGAGCGCTCCCAATCATGGCTCTTCCATGGGAATGTGGACCCACAGGAAAACAGGCCTGAGAACCCAGTTTTTGGAACACTCTGATGAAACTACAGATTCACAGAGACCAACTATTAAGGACAGTGCTTCATTAGATGATGAAATGACCAGCAGTCACCCCCTGGACAAATGTGCTTTTTAAAATGTACTTATGCTTCAAGCACCACAATTTTTACTGACAGCTAGTGATGGGCTCCAAATTTTCTAGCTTCTATTTTTAAAATCCCTCATATTAAGATAAAGAAAAGAGAAAAGCTTCCTACTTTATTCTTTTTTTAATGCTTCTTGATAGATGAACTACATGCAAGTGTTACCTAGCCAAAAATATTTTTAAAGTTGTCTATGGATCCAGTATTCATAAGCGTATGTAACTCCTTCACTCTCAGGCTAAATAGAGTTGTGAGAGGTGCAGTCTCGTAAGGTTACCATCGACTACATGAAAGACTTCTTTCTTTTAGTAGTTCTTAGTCTGAGCAACTTCTCTTGGCGTTCTCTCTTAAAAACTGTGTTTCTAGTCCTCTCGTATTTGTAAATAAATTTTTGAATTCGTGAATCACTTACGGTATATGTAAATTTTGATTTCCCAAAGAAAAGTTGATAGTCTTTCAATCTGTCTTTATACAGAAGAGCCTCTATTTCTTTAATAATGTTTATTTTAATAATTATTTAATAATAATAAAGTAACAATAGAAATACCATTTAGAAGGTATGCATCTGTCACTATTCTCCATCATTATCAGGTAAATATTAATCCTCTGCCTTTAAATATGAGAAAACTAGGATTCAGAGAGGTTAAAGAACCTGCCAGATTTCACATTGCTAATAAATAGCAGAACCAAAATACGGGCCCAGATCGGTCTTTAAAGCCTCTGCTCTCTTTTTACCCTGCAATCTAGTTAGAAGTGTGGCCTTTTCCTGTTTCCAGGGACGCCTTGGCTTGACATGTGATTCAGTGCTGCCTCCTGCTGATCTCCCCTGGTATTACACTGTAGCTAAACCTTCGATACAATCCAGTGAAAACAATCAGTTCTTGTTGGGAGCAAATCATTTTGGAGTATTGATTCTAAATTTGTCATTGTTTTCCATGAAAGCTAAGCATGGAGTATAAATTGCCACTCACCACATAAAGTTGATGACTTTCTATGCCCAAATGATTTGACAGTTTGTGATTTCACCCCCAGGAGATTTTTTGCTAACATTTTTCAAGGCAAAATATTCAATCCCTGTCCAAAATGATCAAATTTTGCCCTGAAGCAAACTTGTAAATTTTTGCAAGGACTTGTGAAACTTCACAAGGCAAGAGATCAATAATTTCACACTGTTCTGTTCGCATCGCTTTCCTCAATGTACATTAGTCTGGAACTGCCAAGATGAGAAAGTAAAAAATTTAAGGGGCAAATAAGGAACTCCCTCACCATCATTTATAAAGGGCTATATTTAAGATCAAGGTGATCAACCTATAGTCAAAAATTTAAATAAAGGCTATTTAGATATTTAAAAAATAGTTTTACCAAAAAAGTGCAAAATGCATGTCTTTCTTCTTGTAATGCCTAATTATATATATTCACATACTGAAAGAATATTTATGGTTTTCTGCCCATTGAGTCGGACACTTATTGTCTTTGTTGCAAATAAGGATTTAGGCAAAGCACCTGATTGGACTTTGTGCTGTTGTTATATCCAGACATTTTGTTCCTACCTGTTGTGATTTTAAGCTTTTAATTATTTGCCATTGACTCTATGCATACCTCTCTCTTTCCCACAACAACAACAACAACAAAAACACTATAAATTTGAGCCAATAATAAGATAGATTTTATCTTTCTTTCCTTTCACGCTTCCTGTCTCCTTGTCTAGGTTCTTTTCCTCTGCCTGCATCATAATTGTGAATATTTCCCATGCTTGGCTGTTGTTCTTTCATTATTCGTCATCTAATTTCACCTTCAGAAAACTCATCCATTTTCATGGCTTCAGCTCTGCCTTTCCTTGAACGATCCCAATATCTCATCACCAATCCTTTCCTCTCATGGAAGCGCTAGCCATTTATTTCCAAGTGTTTACTGTTCATTTCTGCCTTGAAGATTCACCCCTTCTTCCAAAAAAAACATGCTGAACCCTTCACTTTACCCCAAACACCTCCTCCTCCTGACTCCCTTTTTATTGTCAAGAATAGAGACATGTTTCCCATCACTCATACTTGGAACCTCTGACCGGGGCACAAGGATGGCAACAACCAGATATGTTCCAGAGCCTGGAGTTACTTTCTAGGATTAGAGTAGGCCAGGCTTGGGGAGCCTGGCTGGCTCAGTTGGTTAAGTGTCCGACTTCAGTTCAGGTCATGATCTCACAGTCTGTGGGTTCGAGCCCTGCGTGGGGCTCTGTGCTGACAGCTCAGAGCCTGGAGCCTGCTTCAGATTCTGTATCTCCCTCTCCCTCTCTGACCCTCCCCTGCTCACGCTGCCTCTCTCTCCCTCTCTCAGAAATAAGTAAAACATTAAAAAAAAAAAAAATGAGAGTAGGCCAGGCTCGGCATCTTTGGCTGGGAGACTTTGCCCTTTGTAACTCAGTGTCACCTAATGGTCACCATGTAGAAAAGCAGGCCTAGAAGCCACAGGAAGTTTGTAGGTGAGTGCTGCCAGTTTTTGACCATGATGCAGACGTTGGGCTAAAAGGCAACTGGAAAAAAATAGAAATAAATGAAAGGCAATTGGGAGATGACCCTGGGCTATGTGGTAGAGTGCTCTAGAAAAATGGGTGAAACTAATTTAATCAGTAGATAACAGTCATTGAACCAAAACCCATAAACGTAAAATTCAAAATCACACATTCTAAATCATTGAGCATATGATGTAAGTTGCCAGAAACTACAAAAGGTGATCTTGATTCTTCAAAAATAAGATACAGATTACATTTTTTTCCTTCAGGTTTCTTCTAGGGATGACAAATTTTCAACCTACAACTTACAGATTTCAATGACTATGCAGTCCACATGTCTCTAATTCTTACTTTTTTAATTTTTTAGAAATAATGTGCATTTGAGCTTAACAGAGTCACTGGTAATATACTTTTGGAAATAAATCTTATAGGCTTCTCATGTTATGTTTTGGGAGACTGATTCAAAATATATAGTAACCTGATGACATAAAACAATCTGTGACAAGATCTTCTAGGACATCAAAAGGACATGTTCAGATGAAATCAAACATGTATAAATTCATCCAGGGGTCACTTACAAAAAATTAAAAATTTGATTCAATACTTCTACACTTGGGGTTTTTACTTGTAAAGCCAATTCTGTTTGAGACAATTAAATAACTGTGGAAACTTAATTAATTCAATATATTTTTCAATACACCATAGGGTATTTTTTCAACATAAAGGAAATGAAAAGTATAGGCATACAAAAACCTGGTGACGATTATGTAGGTAAACACTCAAACTACCAGTGCAAAATCCATGTTAATTATAAATTAGCTGAGTGGCTGAATAAATTATACCAACTTACATTTTGGTGTGTGTCTTTTACAAATTGCATTTTATCTTCAAATAACTTCTTTACCCAGATCAGGTGGCAAATTGGTTTGATTAGAAATATCTTAAGGATGAAAATGGAAAGTACATTGTGCAACACACTATGGCATAGAGGCTTTTGGATTTTTTCGGAGTTGTCACTGATCTGTATGCATCAACTTTTAAAATTAGAAAACATCTATTATTTTGTGAGATGATGCACTTTTTTTTTTAAATTGAGAAACTAAATTTCCAAGTTAATGTAGTATCAGTTTATTGTACTTCAGATTTTCAAAGCACAAGCATTTCAGACTGAAAGACTATATTTAGAGTGAGATCTACATATTCCATACAGATGGAATAAGTCCATGAATATATGTTGGTATCATCCTCGCCAGTCCTAATAAAACTCTATCTTTAGTGTGTTTGAACAAGACTTAAGTTATACATGAAAACTGAAACATCAAACCATTATATATACCCTTTAAGTGTAGATAAAATAATTTTGCATCCATACAATATTTTTAAATGTTGACTTTAGCAAAAAACTTAAAAATCCCCTGAAATTTGAAATGAAAATTCATGATGCACAAAATTATGAAAGAAAAAAATGTCTTCTCCAAATATCCCATAACTTTTTTGAACAAAATCTCAGTGTTGTGATTTAATCTTCCTCATTTACATTTGCCAAGTGTATATGAGCTTACAAAGTGTTTTCGCATGCAATACAACATTTAACCTGCACAGTGGCCTCCAAGAAAAGTGGTGTTATTATACTTTTAATGATCAGATAAGAGTCTCATAGATATAAATAACCATCTTCTTCATCACATATCTTAAAAAAATAATAGAAGAATTAAAGACTTAAGCCCTGGTTTTCTAAATCCCAACCCAGAGGGTATTTTTCCCCCAATAGATCATCATCAGCTCTAACACTTCAGTTCAGATCTCTCTTTCTGCCATTTATTTTATATACATATATAGGACAGGGTAATTTAAATGTGATAATGTAGAATTTTTGTGCTTCTCTTTTTAATTTGACCCTTGTGGTATTCCCAGCTTTGTCTAAGCATAGCTTAACTAGCATATGAAATTCTGTTGAGACCAGTGTGTGTATGCATGTGAGTATACACATACATATGTGTACATGTTATGAATTCCTATAGTAGTAAATTTACTGCTTCTTTTTATTTCCTCTGGCAGAAAGATTGCAAGTTGTTAGGAAGGAAGTCTGCTTTTGACTTCAATGGAAAATGTGCTCCAGAAGACATTGGAAGAGATCACTCTCAATCGAATTAACTGGCCTTATAGTTACTTATGACAAATTCTTTCTTCTTTTCTCAGAATCCATCTTGTCTGCTTGATTTCACTGTAGATTTGAAATCACACTTAAGGATATCAGCTTGGTACCCTGAAAAGCTCTGATGTCACAGATGTGTCTTTGAATGCTCACTTCCAAAACAAAGAGGAAAATGAGATGGGCTTTTATGGGCTTCTGATCCAGAATTAAAGAATTGTCTGAGACTTCTGTTCTTCACGTCTCTGCAAAGAGGCTAAACCTTAGACTTGGAGACCATCTCTTGTGCTGGGAGAAGGATGCTTAGTGTCCATGTCTGCAAATGGACTTTCTGATCTTTCAAATTTTCAAGACCATTTCAAAGCCATTGCTTGAAAGATTATCTCCTCAAGTCCCTGGCATTCCCCGGTAGTTCTAGAACCCATAGACCCTTATACACACTGTGTGCATGCTTTTTGCACTGATGAGAAGCACAAAGAACCAAGCTCAATGTAAGCACATGTAGGAAAAAGCACCACATGATTCGATAGTCCATGAATGTGCCTTGGGCGACAATGGAAGGTTTCATAGGTCATAGAAAAGTGCCACTCATTGGTGTGCACATTCAGTTAAGTTTCCTCTGCATCCTACACCTCCTCGTGCAGGCCAACCATTTTTCCTTTGGAGTCACGTATACAATATGCAGAATGGTTCTGCGGGAAAAATCCATGGCAACAGCACACACAGAGCTTGTTAATTTTATTTGAAAAAATAAGCTTACCTATTTTTTTTTCAGTTTTAACTTCTTAAAAAGATGTGTTTCTTTAGATTTACGTGATTCAAACTTGAATAAAAAGAACACTATACATTTTTCTTAAAACAATAGCTAGTTTATCTTGGGCTTTATGGACAACCTAAAAGCTATTTGCTCTTCCCTTTAGACACCTTGGAGGCCCTACAAGAAATGTTAAGGGAGACTCTGTGAGTGGAAAACAAAAACCATAAGTAAGAGTAAGAAATATAGGAAGCACAGAGTAAAAGGATGTAAAAAATGATACCAAATATCTGAAATGTGGAGGGGAGAGGAGTAAAGAATAAGTTCAAAAATAAGCGACCATCACTTTATATAGACTGCTATATGCAGAAAGATGTTATAAAAGAACCAAATGGTAACCACAAATCAGAAAACAATAATAGATATGCAAAAAGTAAAAAGTAAGGAACTTAAATATATCACAAAAGAAAACCAGCAAACCATGAAAGAGAGGAAAGGATTAGAGAAAAACCAGAAAAACAACCACAAAACAAGTAACAAAATGGCAATAAATACATATCTATCAGTAACGAATGTAAATGGACTAAATGCTACAGTCAAGGGACACTTGGATGACTCACTCAGTGGAGCGTGCCTCAGGGTTGTGGGTTCGAGCTCCACACTGGGTGTGAAGATGACTTTAAAATAAGATAAAATAAAATAAAATAAAATAAAATAAAATAAATGCTCCAATCATAAGGTATAGGGGGACAGAGTATATTAAACACACACACACACACACACACACAAGACCCATCTATACTCTGCCTATAAGACACCCATTTCAGACCTAAAGCCACCTGCAGATTGAAAGTGAGGGGATGGAGAAATATTTAGCATGCAAGTAGATGTCAAAGGAAAGCTAGAGTAGCAACACTTATATCAGACAAAATAGCTTTTAAAGCAGTCTGTAAAAAATTAGAAACCTTGGAGGTATTTTTCTATACAGTATACGTTTTTGTCCACAAGAATATTTTCTTCTCATTCTCTTAGATACCTGGGACATTTTCTTTTTCTTCACAGATACCTTAGAGGACTGTTTAAGACCCTAACCATTTCATCTACTCTTAGCCTCACCTGAAGGGCAGAACCCCTAAGATCTTGACACAAATGCTGATAAATACATGGGATTATTAAAGGTGCCATCTCAGCAGAAGAGCTTGGCTGCTGCCTTTGTTCTCAAGGGAATACATATTTCACCCAGTGGCAAGACACCCAACTGCTGCTACAATCAGAAATCTTTGAAATGTCTTTAAGCTAATCATCTTTGAACATAAGCCTTTGTTGTTGAATCAGGGACCTTGTAGATGCAAGGCACAGAAAGCTTTTTTTAAATTATTATTATTATCTTGTTTTTTTTTCTTTACCTTGCACAAAACAGCATCAAGCCTGTCACTATTACCAGCAAGGTTCACTGATCTGTCAACATTCACCCCTGATGAAGACAGTGAGAGAAATCCGTAGCTCCGGAGAGTTCAGGAGAGAACCAAACAGAGTGTTTGCAAAAGAGCATTTTTATATGTTTTCTTGTGACAGCACTAGTTTAACAGAAAATAGTTGGAGTGTGCCAAAAAAGGGGAAAAAAATGAAAGACAGTAGTAGTAAGTTAGGCTAGCATGACATGATGGATCTGGGCTATGACAAACCGAATTGGAAAAAAGCTTCCCTGGGGACCAACTATACCAGGTTTGCTGAATTGTATTTCTTGATTTCTTACTGTGCAACAGTGCTTTTTACTGTTAGATTGACTAGGCTTCAGAATATTTTTAAAATTGTACAAATCAAAATCCATGTAGCTTAAAAATGAAGGATGTAAAAGGTTTAGGAGTTTGATGTATTGAAAGGCATTCTGTATTCCCTCATGTGAGTATTAAATATACACTTTGTCTGTTTGATGAATTTTAAATCTTTGTGGAAGGCAGTACACACGATAGCAGTTTACAGGGCTGAAAACCCTGGTTGGAAAGGACCTAGTTTGCAGAGATTCAAAGCTTCTTTCCTGTTCTCCCACCCAGATGTGCCCAGGAATTACAGCCTCTGTAGGTTCTCATCTGTTCTAGATGTTTATACAAAGGGCAAGTAAGGAAACCTGTTAAAAGTGTGATGCCTTATTCTTATTACTGTTCCTTTTAATTCTTATGTAGTAGCTTTCATATACCCTAGACAAGCTGATTTCTTAAAGTAGACCCCATCATAAGCTTTGAAAGAATACCTAAATGAGTGAACTGTTATTAGATGCTCACATGACTTTCAGGATTTCAACTGTTTGTAATAAATAATTAGGGTCCGATTTTCAAGTTTACAACCATTTTCAATGAATCATGTCATTGTCAGAGTGCAAAGTGATCAGTATTAAGTGGCAGTCAAGCTCAAAGCAGACAGCAAACTATTCAGCAGGCTTGGGCAACACAATTCCATGACGCTTCCCAGCAACTATTCATGTCAGGGATAAGGCATAAGGAGAGTGGTTGGCGAGAGTGAGTTTGGGTTGAGATTAAGTAAAATAGAAGATGAAAGCATTGAGAAATGAAAGCTACATGGCAAGATGTAGGTTCAGAAAATATTCAAGAAGGAACCACAGACTGAAATGCTATGGCTGGCCAAATAAAGAAATAAAATGATGTGGTTTAAATATTGGAGGAAAACAGGATAATTTCAAAACTAGAGTTTGCTCGTCCCATCTGAAAAAAAATAAAAAGAGCTGCTTTTCAGATCATTGATATGTTCAGGAATATGGAGCAAAATTGTCAAGTCTTTGTTTTTTTTTTCCCCAGAAGAAATCATAGATCTGGATTTTTACATGAACTTTCTTAATTTTCAAATATTAGCAAATAATTTTTAAACTTTATTATATGGATCAAATAAAATACATGTGAGATTTGTGTTTTAACCCATATACTTGATCTCTTCATTAACATAAAGATCCAGCTTCAATGATGGGTATACATGTAGAAAGTCTTTGCGTTTGAGAATGTGAAACTATTCTGGTAATTATAATATTCGTTTTTGTAGCAGCTGGCTCCAGTGGGTAGGACTGAAGAAATAAAAGTGATTTGGAAGTCAAGGAAACAAGAGGTTATTGGAGAGGCAATTAACAATATCTGACATGGTGGCAGGTAACAAGGTGGAGAAGAATAGCATCAGTTAGGTGTTGATATCACCCAAGGATACGGAAGATTTGTCTGAGAGGCTTTGAATGACAGAGAGAAGAAAGCACACAGGGTGTTATAAACTTACTAATGAGATTATCATTCGGGGGGAAAAGCAATACTATTCTGTCTCCTGAAAGTCACTGAGCAGATCACCAGGGAATGTCAGAAGTGTAGGCAAAAAAAAGCAAAGAGTTATTTACAAGAGCAACAGAGGAAGCCTAAGTGATTTTGACAGCGTTTGATAGTTTATATAAAAAATGTATCGATTTAGGGACCCTGGGTGGCTCAATTGGTTCAGGTGTCAGACTTCAGCTCAGGTCATGATCTCACGGTTCGTGGGTTCGAGCCCCACATTGGGCTCTGTGCTGACAGTTCAGAGCATGGAGCCTGTTTCAGATTCTGTGTCTCCCTCTCTCTCTCTGCCCCTCTTCCACTCATGGTCTGTCTCTATCTCTCTCTCAAAAATAATTGAACATTAAAAAAAAATTTTAATGCATAAATTCAGTTGATTAACTGAATTTCAATTCTTTCCCAAAAGTATAAAGACTTATAATTTGTAAAGCATCAGATTTAATATTTTGGGAGGTACAGGGGACAATAGTGAATATGAAGATGTGTAAGACACTCTGTCCTTATGATGTTTAAATCTGTATGGAAAACAACAGAAACACACACATACACACACACACACACACAATCACATACCCATTTGTGTTTTGTTTTACTATGTTAAGTACTATGACAGAAAAGCAAATCATTTTTTCATGGTAGTTTAAAATCAAGTGATTATTTTCAAAGAATTGTTTAAATGTTTTAAACAATTTTATATATAAATATATATAAGTATATATATATAAATTATATATTTATAATTATAAATTATATATATATATTGAAGTTAACCATCAGCCAATAGGAGAAATATATATATCCTTTCATAGAGATTTATTATGAGGAATTGGCTTACATGATTTTGGAGGCTGAGAAGTCCCATGATCTACTACCTGCAAGTGCGAGACCCAAGAAAACCAATGAGATACTTTGGCCCTAGTCCAAAAGCTGATGGTGTAATTCCAGTCCCAGGTCAGAAGAGGAGGTGAGATGTCCCGACTCAATCAATGAGGCAGGAAAAAAGGGGCAAATTTCTCCTTCCTCCATCTTTTGTTCTGTAAATATCCTGAAAAGATTAGATGATACCCATTCACATTGTGGAGAACAATCTACTTTACTGAACCTACCAATTCAAATGCTAATCTCACCGAAAAACACCTTCATAGACACACCCAGAAATAATGTTTAATCTGAGCACCCCAAAGCCAATCAAACTGACACATAAAATTAACCATCACACCATGTAATGATGTTTTCCCCTAATTCTGAAGGACTCCAGGGCATTATTACCTGGTGGGTCCCTTCAGAGAATCACAACAGCAAGCCCCAGGGAGTATTCTGGAAGATGGCAGGCAATCTTGATAAGACTCTTTTCTTCCCTTCTCACCTCTTTTGTGAAGATCTGGTTCAAGTTGGCACTCAAGAAATGGGCAGTGAATTAAAAGTTTTAATTAGGATGGATTGATCTGAATTCAAATTGATTCAGTTTGAACCTTTGCCCTGTATTTCTACCCATTTTGTCATCACCCTTCTTGGATAGGGCACTAACATCCCTTCCTTGTCCACATCAAGGCTGGGGCTGAGACTATCCCTAACTAAGGAGTAAATTCTTGGTAAAAGACTCCAATATCTTTAAGAGTCGTACTTGGATACTGGACAAAGTTAGCTGGAAATTAATTTAGGTAAATAGAGCATGTTTTAAAGTTTTAGAATAAAAATAGTTTAGAGACTGGGAAGTTTCAAAACACTTTGGGAAAGCTGTAACTACTTCTCAAAGGAATGTCCATTTCTCAGTGGCGTTAATAGACAGATGTAGCCAAAAGTCCCCAAATTAATAACAGTAAGTGTAAATAATAGTTGGCTTTTCTGTCCTATAACCACATCCTGTTCTTATTTGCTTGGATTTTGCAAGGACCTACCAATTTCATCGGACATCTGATGTAACATTAGCTTCTAACCCATAACTTAGAATATTATGAAAGAAGAAAGTTAAGATAAATCTAACGGTTTCTATATAAGTATGGTTGCTGGTTGTTTTGTTTAAGTTAAATTACTCATCAATGCATTTTTTCAATATGCAATGCAGGAGGATGCCAATACTACTCAATTATTTTGATCCATTTATACCTCAAACTAAGGAAATAATAGGGATGCCACCCCTACTATTCATAGATTGGTATCCTCTTTGGTTTGGTTTTATTTATGTGTAATATGCATAGTTCAAAACTTGTTAGTAGCAATGCTAATAATGTCATTTATATACTTCACCTTGTCCATTTAAAATGGATAGTTCTATTTATAGAGTAACAGCCTGTAAAATTAAATTAAAAAATTTAATAGAAAAGGCAGTCCTTTTAAAAATTATTACAATAGAAAGAAGTGTAATTTTTTTTCATAAATTACTCCCAAAGCAAGTTTTAAAAAAATCTTTTTTTTAGTTCCAAAACTTTAAAATAGTCTTATTGATTTTTAAAGTAATTATTTATGTAAAATAATTTATGGCAGAGTTTTCAGCATTTGAAATATATATTCTTATAATAGGAATCTTACAAGACCATTAATTTTAGCAGTGCAAGGAAACACAACTATAATTTAGAAGCTGTTGTTGATTGCTTCTAGAAATAGATATTGACCCCATTAGTTTTAAGTGATAACATTACTAAGCCAAATATTAATCCAATTGTACTAGAATTAGTGATTTTAATCGGTGTTTTTACTCAAACCCTTCCTTTAGCCTTTAGATTTCATTTAGCTTATCATACATGAATATAAACATAATATTTAAATAAGTTATCTTAGAATTCTCATTTTTTAAAGTTGTTACAAAATTAATACCTGTGGAAGGAAGCCCCAGTGCATGAAGTCTTTTGCTTTTTATAGTCACTTTGGTATGCATTTGGGTCTGGTGGTATTGATAACACTCTCTCGGACATTGTTTCATTAATCAAGAGGGCACCCAAGGTCCAGAGAAGCCTCGTGACCCAATAATCAATCACCAAGTCATTTATTCATCAAGTAGCATTCTCAAGGAGAGGAAATCATCATCATCAACAGCAGCAATAAAAGAACAAAAGCAACGAACCTTTATTGGGTCCTCATTAAATGCCAGTATGGTTCCAAACTCAACATGTATTAAGATACTCAGTCCTCACAACAAATGAAATGGTTTGGGAAGTGATGGTATGAAGTTTCTTAGCTGGATATACTACTGTAAAATGTTTACACATATGGCACGTGTATCTCCATTTATATTCTTGCCTTCAGACCCATGGATATTGTGGGGGAAGAGGGTGCTTAATGAAGGCTACTCTCAAACAAATCTATTCTGTACCAACAAGACTGCGATTTGTATTCATTTTGGCAGAGGTTAGATTAACACTGATTTCAGAGTTTTATACCATCTCAGAGCATCAAAGATGTCAGGCTTTGTTAATGATGCATAATCCCACAAGTACCTGATGAAAGGCGGGGACTGAAAGTGCCTTAAATATGGGTCTTAAGGCTGGAAACTAAAAGTGATATATGCGTTGTAAATATTAAGTGTTAAAATGATAATGTGGTGATGGACCGTCCATATTCAAACTCAAATTTAGGAATTATTTGATTACAGATACTTAACACACACACAGGAAAAAAATCTTTCCTTTTTTGCTTATTCAGTTGTAAAATTGTGTGCTTAAAAGCAGAGACAACAGCAAAATCAAGGATATTTATTTGGATCACAGCACTATAAAACCATTTAAGTGCAGTTGACAAAAATTCATTAAAGTTCTGGGAACTTAACTCAATGGTAAACTGGCCTTGCTCAGCTCTTTACTTAAAACTCCTTTGGTGTTTGTCATGATGACAAAGGATTGTCTCCCCCTAAGTCTTCCTTTCCCTCAAACCTGAATCTTAATAAGCACCTTTCAAGAGCTAAGACAGACTCTGCTACAACTCACTTACTTTCGAACCCAGAGCATCTCGGTTTATGGATGAGTCAAGAAGCACTGGTGAGCTATTATGCAAGTTAAACACAATTTTTCTTAAAATATAAGTACCAAGTAAGCAGGAAAATATCCCTGCATGTATTTCCTGGGTGCTTTCTGAAACTCTGATACTTTGAATTAATAATTAATTTTTGGTAAGATGGGAAAACTTCTCTCCAATTTACTGATGGGCAGCATGTTAGTTAGGATAACACCAGCTACTGGAATAAATACACCCAAAACCAGATAATGAACCAAACAGAATAGAATTTCACTACCTACTCTTGCGAAGCCCAGCACGGGCATTGGTGATTGCAGGCTGCTTTCCTGTCGGTAGCACATCAGGACTCCTAGAAAATTCCCACCAGATGGACTCAGTGTCTTTTACAAGTGGCTGCTAAGGTCATTGTGTGCATCTGCATCAAGTCAGTGAAAGGAGAATGAAGAAGAGGAAGGGCATGCTTGGACTGGAAGTGACACATGTCACTTCTGCTTATATGTCATTGTCCAGAATGGGGCTCACCATTTGAAAACAAGGGGAGAGGGCTGGCAAATGTAGTGTCTGGGAGAAACCACTTCCCAGCAGTAAATCTGCACTGTAGAAGGGAGACCACATACTTGGTGTGGTCATCATTGTCTGCCAAAGGGAGTCCAGAAGTATCAGTGATTACCCTAAAGATCCTGGGCTGGTACACTGATCAGTGACTGAGGAATCAGCTCCCCCTGCATCCAGCCTGAGGCTCTGGGCAGTAGGTCACTGGTCTGCAGTCAAGTGAACCGTGCTTTCAAACAAGTGACCTCTACTTAGAGAGAAACCAGAGGGAAATATAATTGAATACTAAGCTAATAAGAAACAATTTAATCATAACAAAATAATAGCCCTCATTGACTAAGCACTCACTGTATTTCAGGTATTGTTCTAAGCACTTTATATATGTTAGTTTAATTAGTACTCAGAGTGATGCTAAAGGCAACTATTTTTTAAGTCCATTTTACAGTTGGGGAAACTGAGGCACGAGAGAAGTGAGTAAATTCCCCAGAGCCATATGGTTACGATCAATTAAAATCGGATTTAAGTCTAGACAGTCTAATTCCATTAGATTGTCCTATCTCCCATGAAAGAAAGAGAAATGTCATGTGAAAAGAAAGAAGAAAATTGGGAGGAACAGTTTCTTCCTGAAAGAAACTTCCTCTAATTAGACTTGGCTTAGGCTACACAGTTTATAATTGTGTGCAATCCGTCCCAGTCTGCAGACTCCTTTTCTTCTCCCTACCTTGTCCATATCATGAGGACTCAGCAGAGGGCAGAATTTTTAAATTGCCTCTTTTCTTTGCAAAGAAAAGAGATTTCTAAAATTGATAGGAAAGGACAGTCATGATTAAAGGGCAAATAAAAGGCAACCAGTAGGATTTCCGGGAAGGGAGGGATCACCACATACGAATTGTCAAGAAAGTGTTCATGAAGGATGTGAGATTCTAGCTGGTCCTTTTATGAATAGAGATGAAGTACAGAGGGTTTCAAAGGAGGACAACGCTGGGAACAAAGATTCGGGTGGATAAAGACAGTATTTGTAGCAGCATTGCTGTAATAGAAGGCAATTTTGGGAATTAGTGAGAGTTATATCTTTATCCGTTTTCACTTTAGAACTTATTTCTGCATATATTTTTAATTCAATGTAACCATCTGCTGAGGCCTGGCACTCTACGATTTGTTGCAGTAGTAATGTTTATCTGAGGAGCTACGTATGTAGGCATAGGAAAATGAATACTGGGTTCTGGGAACAAAGACTGGGGAGGGATTTCCAAACAAATGCCACCTTCTACTCATTTCAACAAGTGTGAGAGTTAAGGAATGTGCTTTGCTGTCGTTACATTTCTGGGGGACCCGGGCTTCTTACAAAGAACCTAACCAAGTTCTCCGTGTTCAGCCTGTTCTGCTTCTAAGTACCTCGAGAGTAACTGACCATTCTTCTGTATCTACGTCGCTTCTCATCCATGCTTTTTCATGCAGAGAACACTTCATCCCTCTTTCCAATCAGGGGATGAGCCCCTGGATGACATCGAGTGAGTTCTGAATTCTCTGAGGAGCCACCTCTGACTATTACCGTTCTTCTTTGTCAATCACAGAGCACTTCCAGTGACATCATTGCTGTTTTTAGTATTATGTTGTTGCTGTAGGCAGCATGAAATTGACAAGGAATGGCACTGAGAAGAGCTGAAAGGGCACTTCTGCTTTTTTGATGCATCTGACACCTGTAGTTACAAGAAAGAAAACAGCTTTCATAAGCATATTGCTGGGTGATGTGGAAGGTGAATGATTATTTAGAAGTAGCTTTTCAATGCAGTATCACAATAGAATCCAAACTGCTTCTGTGCACTTTTACCCTCAGAGTATCTCCCCAAGTAGAAGCAATCTGGTCAGAGAGTTTCCTAGAAGTCTCTGGATCAGGAGTTAGGCTTCAGTGAAAGCCCTTTCTAAACCTCAGAACCTCTTGGCCTGTGAGATAGGGATCTCACTTGCTCTGAGTGTCATAGAACATGCCTTCTGTTCTGGCTTGTATGCTTGTTTGTATTTCTTCTATTTGAGTAATTATATTACAGCCAGAAAAGCTAGTGTCCAAAGCTTAAAATGAAAGAAACACATACCCTTGTTTCTTTGGGGGACCCTCTCCTAAGAGTGAGCACACATCCACCTAAATTCAAACTATTGTTATTATTGTGGTAATGACAGCAGGTCCAATCGGTAAGTCATAGCAAATGAGGGGACTTAAGCCCACATAAAGTCAGTTATATTGGTAAGCAAGGCAGTTTTAACACTAAATGGACAGATTACAAAATTGAGAAGTGATTGATCGTACTTGCTAACGATCACAAGTTCGCACACCATCGATAGTGCCTTGAACCTGAGCAGGCATACTGAGTCTACAGCATTACAGCATTCAGTGGTTGACTCTAAATCTTCACCTTCCCTTAGCAGCCACAGTACAGATGTTGTCCTGACAACTCTGCTTGGTGGCTTTCGTGACAGTCATCCTGATCTTTCTTCAGTTGCCTGATCATGATTTCTATCTTGCTCTTTTTCACCCTTTCTGTGTGGAAGGGCATTTATGTCTTTAGCAGCAACTCAGAACATTTTCAGGCAACACTGTTGACTCGTCTCTCTCACCAGTATATCCTTCTATTTCAGACTCATTATGATGAGAGCATGAAGCGTGATGAGAAAAGCCATCAGCCATCTTACTTACAAGCACTGTAGGAAAGAAAAAAAAATTCTCTGTGTAACTGTTTGCATGTCTCCTTAACCATGGGACCTAAGAAAAACTACTATTATTGAAATAAATTTCTACATCCCAGTCTAGGTCAAATAGCGAGCGCAGAGCCTCAGTATTTCATATATATGCAGTTAGGTAAAAATAACAAGCAAGCAATGTTTTGTGTCAATTACTAGCCTACATGCTTTGCATATAGTATGTCATTTACTTCTAGTGACAAACTTACTGCACGATTGTGATCTCCCCTTTACAAATGAGAAAATTGAGGCATAGAAAAGTTAATTAAGCATCCTAAGTCCCATAACTAGTAATGGCATGGGAGTTTTTATTCTGCCCCATAGGAGACCTGAATTTTAGATATATTTAGCTTTGCATTGTCTTACGTATAGTACACTGTGTTTGTACCTTTTGCTTTGGCCATTATTCTACATTCTTCTATCACTTTGTAGATTTGCCCTTTTTTTAAAAAAAAAAAAGTTTATTTATTTTTGAGAGAGGAGAGCACAAGCTGGGTTGGGGCAGAGAGAGAGGGGAAACACGGAATCCAAAGCAAGCTTCAGGTGTGCTAAGCTGTCAGTCCAGAGCTTGTCACAGGGCTCAAACCCATGAACCATGAGATCATGACCTAGCTGAAGTCGGACGCTTAACTGATTGAGCCACCCAGGCACCCCATAGATTTAGATTTACTATTTTATTTCTGAAATTATATTTCACTGGGTTTTTAAGTATCATTCTCTTTAGTGGGAATCTCTTATATCTGCTGGCACATATCTAGTTATCAATTGGTTATATATGTGTATATTCTCTATCACTTTATCACCTTGATTCTGTCACTTCTAGTTCTAGATCACATCCTTTCATCAGATATCTCATCTACCTGGGTATTACTATACAGATATGTATTTCCATGGGGAAGACTCAGTAAAGAGGCAATATTAGGATTCTACCTCAAATGGCTGTAATCCCTAGTTAGCATCTTCAAATACTGAAATTCTTTATTATCCTTTTAGCACACTGTGGTATGGACAGTACTTTGGTTTACCTTATCATTATAACATCATTTCCAAGAAATTCCACTTTGTCATTGTAAAGTGATTATGGCAGCTTCACTAAGCTCCATTAATGTGAACGAAGATTAGTGCCATAAACAAAATATCTAATACTTAAATTCCAAAACATATTGGTGCTTTTCAAACTTAAACTCATTAAACTGATTGGAATCTCACTTCAGCAAATCCATTCTGAGTGTTCTTATTAATGAGTCCTTCTCATACAACTTTTAGGTAAAGATTTCATCAAAATATATATTAGTAAAATCCACATGCATGACCTTAGTCTCATCACATGTATGGCAGTTGTGTTTATGGACCTTAATTCTTAGAATTATCAAAATAATTATATAGTAAATTAAGTTATCAAAATAATTTTAAAAATAAATAGTATACCAGATTCTGTGCTAGTTGTTTTACATTCATTATCTTATTTAAACATGTACAATCTCCTCCCAATAACTTTGGTCCCCATTTTACAGATGTGGTAACTGAATGTCAAGGATGTTAAGGAACTTTCTCAGAATCACACAATTAGTGTGTGGCAAGAAACTTTTTGCAATACACTTCTCATAGATTCTGAAATCTTTATTCTCTTAACTGTGCCACACTGCTACATTAATTCGCATTTCTAGCCTGGGTCTCCTTCCATTAGTTTTTAAATTACAAGAACAATAAAGACGAAAACTGAGGATGAGTCTGATATAATAAGTGAGTACTGAGTTTTCTTGGGTTCTACATCAATATCTAAAAAATAATTTAGAAATTATTAAATTTTATGTCTTAAATGTGTCCATTATAAGAAATATTTGAGCAAATACATTGTGCAATAATTAAAATCAGCATGCCAAATGCTTTATGCAAGTCTATAGTGAGAAACACAGAGAGATAAAGTAAAATCTCACCACTCTGAAAATTTTGTTTTGGTAGTTATATTTTCCCAGGGACTGAGATTTTCCTCTTTAAACATCAAAAGGTAGTAGCCAACATTTTGAATAGAAATCCTCTAAGTATTTATCACATTTTCCCATGGCTCATATGTATACAATTTAGCAAAAAGTTTTCTTGATGACCTTTTACTATATACATATGTTATTTGTTATATAAAATAGAATTCTATTTTATGATTTTATGACAAATACAGAATGGCTCTTGATACTTACTAAAATTTGGGAGATTATTGAATCCTACATTGAATTTTTCTTAGATTTTTTATAGATTTTGAACTCGTAGTCTCATCCTATCCTGGTGTTTTTAATCAGGTCATTTTGTGACATTTACTATCCTCTTTTTATTTTGCTAAAAGTTGAGAAACCTAATTTCTTAGAATTGTGTTTAAAATCAGCATTAAGAAGTCTTGAATGAGGATGTGAAGAGTTATATGTACAAAATATAAGTGTTTTCCATGAATAGGTAACTCAGATGGTGAGGTTAAAAAAGAAAAAAGGAAAACTATTTTATACCAACTTAAGACAATGTTACCCTGAATTTGTAGGTTATGTAACATCATGGATATATATACAAATGGAGATGAGATCAATATATTAGATAGATAGATAGATAGATAGATAGATAGATGGAAAGACAGGCCCACAGATGAGAGAATGCTCTTTAAAGGCTATAAATGGCGACTATGATCCCACTTGGTTAATCCAATCAAGTGTTGACCAAAGTGATTACATATGAAAAGTCAAGAGCTTCAGGTTCTGAAGTAGTATTGTGCTTAATTTTAGACTTGGATATTTGCCATAAACATGACCTTGAATGGATTTTACTCTTGCCATCCTCAGTTTCTTCACCTGCCAGATAGAATTAATAACCTCTTCTACACAGGCATGTTGAAATGATCACCAGAGATAATGAGCATCAAGTTCCTGTTGAACACGTTCCTGGTTCCATAGCCATTAGTCTCTTTCTCAGTCCTTCTGTGTGATTATACACTTAAAACATCCCCATGACCATGATCAGTGCTACCATCCTTGCCCTGCTAAAGAGGACCTTTAAAGAAACTGACTTTCAGATTTTACTTTCTCCCCCCAAGTTAAATTTTTTGTTAAGTTTTCACATAAAAAAACTATAGCAAGGTATAAATAATACTTCTTGCTCTGACTAAAAATAATTCTGACACTTTATATTCTTTTTGAAATTTCAGTCCAATGTGGTGTGAAATTCTGGGCTGAAAATCTGCATTTCTGGTGAAAATACTTATTTAACTTAGTGGCACAGATAATATGGAAGGTGGGAAAGAATTCTATTTTATGATTTTATGATAAAAATTGCTTGGAAGAGGGAGATCAGACATTCTATAGTTTGCAGATGACTAAATTCTCCCAGGTAGTGAAATACCAACCCTTTCCCTATTGATAGCTGAACTAACATATTATATATGCATATCTATTCCTTTCATTTGAACTCAAGAAGAATCATCCTGCCCTTTCACAAAAAGACCCTTTCATCAAAGAGAAAATAGTCACCTGAATAAATCATGAGTTTGACCACATGTAAACTCTTACAGTTTTATAATCTAACCCTTACTTCATAATCGGTAAGAATAAACATAATGGCTTATATCCTTGAGGATAAATATAATAAAACTGCTCCTTTGTAAATAAGTACTAAATTACAAGTTAAGTATGCACATTCACTGGATGCTGAGATCACTTTCTTATTTCTAGCTTGTCCATTTAACTTTTTAAAGCAATTTGGGCTAAAGTTATGGTTGGTCTTAAGGCAATGCTCACTGAGTTTTATGGATACTTCAGAATCATTATTTAAGTCTTATTTGAACCATATGAAATTGCTATTTTTGTGGGTCAAAGATGTTCAAATGTTGACCCTTCCAAATCCTTAAAGACCTAGTATCTTAAAAATAAAATTGAGTATAATAATGATGAAATTTTAAAATCCATATTGTTTAGATATATCAAACTTGAGACACAACCAATCTTCTTTTTACAATGTTTTGTCAGTGGACTCTAAGAAGAAAACAAATCTTTAATGTGAAGCAAGTAGTAGAATATCAGTGCTTTAGGGAAAAATGATCCTTCTATACAAATGGAATTTGAGCAACTGTTATAAACAAATTAAGGGTAATTTAAAATATATAAATATCATTTAGTGCCAAAATTATGCCAGTCAAATAAATCTAGTTGATACTATATGTTTTAAGATATTTTCTAAATAAGTGTATTGTGTATCTTATAAATAATTTATTTCATTATAAAAACAGTTTGTGGAATACATCTAGATTGAATTTTTAACCAAGTTTCTTTTTTTTGAAGAAAAAATACTTTTGCAAACACCTGTTCCCCATCTCTACATTAAAAACGATTGGAACAATGTCAGTAATGTTATTGGGCATACTGTGGATTTCTTATATAGGGACATGTCACTTTTATTCAAACAAAAATCCTACATTAAGGTAAGAAAATGCCTTGAGATACTGACCAGAAAATGCAAGAAAGACATAGAAAATCTTTCTAATATTGAAAGGAATAGTCATTACCACAGTGCTCAGATTAGTAGCAATAGAAAGGAACCAGTACCTGTACAGAGAAAAGGAATACAGCAAAGTGTTCAGTTCATGGGGTTTAGAGTGAGTTAGATCTGTGTTAGAATCTTGAGTCTGCCAAGATTGGCTATTTAATGACGGGAACATTATTTAACCTGTATATATCATCAATTACATCATCTGTTAAGTAAGATTGATAATAATACATAATCATACATCTCGTGATTATGAAGATCAAAATTTAAAATATGTGTAAATTGCCGTGCACAGTGTCTAGCATCTGCAAAACACTCAAAAATATTAGTCCTTAGTAGTGTTATTTAAGGGAGGGCATTTAGGACAAATGTGACCGATCTGGAGATAATCAGAAGCGTGCTGGAGTCAGATGGACTTCAGATCCTGACCTCACACTTCTATCTAATTCAGACACCACTTCAGGAGGAGCAAGGATTTATTTTCCTGAGTGTCAGTAACCTTGGATGGTCTTTTTCCTCACACTCTCCCCACCCCTTTTGCCACTATCCCACCAACTTGTTGATCCTTCTTATTAGTTGTCTGTTTCTGTGTAGCAAATTACCACACACTTTACCACTTAAAACAACATGCATTGGGGTGCTTGGGTGGCTCAGTCAGTTAAGTGTCAGACTCTTGATTTTGACTCATGATCTCACAGTTCATGGAATCCATCCTCGCATCAGGCTCTATGCCGATGGTGTGGAGTCTGCCTGGGATTCTCTCTCTCCTTCTCTCTCTGTCCCTCCCCTGTTTGCATGTGTGTGTGTGTGTGCTTTTTTTCTCTCTCTTTCTCAAAATAAATAAAATAAACTTTAAAAAACAACAACACACATTTATTATCTCACAGTTTCCATGTGGCAGAAGTCTGGGCACAGACTAACTGAGTTTTATGCTCAGGGTCTCACATGGCTGCTTCTGAGGTGTCCTAGTGTGGTATCTACAGGGCTGAGATCTTACCTGAGGCTCACTGGCAGGTAGCAGAATTCAGTCTCTTGTGATTGTTCTCTGAAGCCCTGAGTTCCTAGATAATCCCTAACATGGCTGTTTGCTTCCTCAAGATCAGCAGGAGAATATCTTTCTTGCTTCCAGTCATTTCTTTCAGGGAAGTACCAATCATCTTTTCAAGGTCACAGGGTTAGGTCAGGTCCACCCAGGGTAATTAACCTTTGGATGCACTCAAAGTTAATGGATCTGTGACCTTAATTACACCTGCCAAATCCCTTCACCTTGGCCATGTAAGAAAACCTAACCAGGAAGTGATATCCCATTGCGGTCATAGATCCTGTCCACTACTTAAGAGAAGAATTATACTGGGCATTCATACAAAGTAACTGGAATCTTGGGACCATGTTAGAATTCTGACCACTCTACCTATAAAATATCTCAACTAAATAAAGAACCTTAAACTTGGCACATTATAGGTAAGATTTAAATGGTAAGGTTCAGTAAGGGTAGCAGTACATGATCAAGATGCAATTAAAGTATAGTTGGATAATACATTTCAATCAGGACCTCCTGATGAGTGAAGAGGGGCAGAAGCCATCCTGGAAGCTGGGGGATATTGTCAAGATAAAAGGAAAAAGAGAAAAACATTTCCTCTCAGCCAAAGATACATTTCTAATACTTAATGCAAGTTGTTTTGAGTCTGTCCAGTTTACCTTCTCATAACTTAGGGCAGAGAAAGAGCGAGCACAATGGGGTCTTGAATGGGCAGCTGGTAAAATGGGCAGAACTATATCACATAATTATGAATATTTTCTCATTTTTCATGATATGATTCTTATGGTGTAATTAGTCCCAATTCAATGAGGCATCACTGCATTAATTTATGGATTGTTATATTTGCTGAAAAGCCTGCATTGGTTTTTGTTTTTCACGAGCATGGGACTAGATACAGCCTTGTATCTTTCTTAGTGAAAACAGTACATGTCACAACCCCTTTCCTCAAACAGGTACACTTAAGTAACATTTAAGAAAAGGCAATATGTAAACTTACGACTGTGACAAGGAGTTTTGAAATATATTTTGAAAACTTCAGATGATATACTATGTTGTTAGGTCTATGATATAGCTTTAGGAGAGGGGAAAAGTTGAGAAAGAACCAGAATGGGGATGAAATGAATTACTACTCAATAGATTCAATAAAGACCGCATACCAGAAATTGAATTAAATCATACTTAAATTTCTAGCTTAGAATTTGATTTCATGTTCTATTAAAATTTTTCTATTTTTTTTCATGCATTAAGTGGACTCACAGTACAAGTGAAAACAGGCAAGGGTTCTACAGTCACACGGTTCTAGAGTGGGATTCTAGGTCGGCTGCTAGCAGGCAAGTTACAGACTCTCCAGGCTTCCATTTGTCCATCACTAAAAAGAGAATTGTATCCAGTTTGCAGGATTGACTTAATGATAAGAGAAAGAACATAGGCACATACAGAATATATAACATGGTGCCCAGCACATAGAAGAGCTATGGCAAGTATTAGAATCACAAGTCTCTATACTGCCATTGACAGGCTAGGTGGTTTTAAGTAAAAATATGATAGAAAGAAATAACTGATAACCTGTCATGAAATTCTAGAGAATGCAATAACTGCAAAGTCATTGAGCAAATCATGGGAGAGAAGAAGGTACATGTTAATTATTCAGTTTTGAAAACATTTGTAGTATTATTATCCCAAGACAATATTAAGTAAGCTTTCTAGGAGAATGGAGACAGTATCTACTTAATTAAATGATTCATTCATAGATCTTAACATTAAAAAAAAAAGATAGTAAATCAAGGCAATGGAAAGGATAAAGGAATAGACATGTTAACATAAAAACTAGTATTTTTGCGGGTAGTGAAATGTATATTTGATTCTGACTTTCCTGGTAACCAAAGTAAATTAGGAGGAAAATAATACCTTTTAAGAAGAGAAACCTTTTTCTTGATTTGAATTCTGAAAATATTGTTTCATGTTTTTCTTTATATATGTTAGACCATTGCCAAGGGAATTTTCACTTTTGTAGTTATTATTAAGTTCCCTTAGTAAAAAAATTTTAAAAATGAAAGTATAATATTAAAATATGATCCAGGGAAGATTTGTTCTGCTAATGATATCTAATAAAAATATTTCAGTTAAATCAACCATTTTTATTTCATGCCCCACCTCTGTTTCTTAAAATTTAACAGTAAATATCCTATTCAAAGCAGTCAAAGCAAGTTGGAATTTTAGCTAATATATGGGAAAACACATACATAATGTGAATCGGTGGATTTATTTAATACAAATATATGGATACCATTCCCAATTGTTGACTCTGCTGAGAGCAGAGGATTCAGAGTACAAAAGATTTGCCTGGGATCTCAGATTTAAGAAAACTCAGTCCAAGCCCAGCCTTGCCAAGGTGAATATAGGCAAATCATTTTACCTACTGGAACAATTATTCATCAGTCTTCAAGTAAAGAAATTATACTAGACAAGCTCCAACTTGTTCTAGAACTGTGACCACCAGAAGACCTGGCACAGAGTATGGACTCCACAGATAAGTGTGAAAAAAGGAATTCTACTCCTCTATGATGATAGTGGCCTGATTTAACCAGTCTGGTAGGTAAAAAGAATTGATATAAATACTTTGTATTTCCCAATGAAAAGAGGGCAGGTGGTAATAACAAAAACTCTAGGTATATTCCAGGGTTTCTCAACCTAGTCCAATGATACTATGGAAAAGATAATTCTTTGTTATGAGAGGTGGTCTGTGTAGAATATTTGACAACATCCTGGCTTCTACCCACTAGATACTAGTAGCACTGCTTCTTGAGTTGTGACAACTAAAAGTCTCTGGAAACAATTAGACCCCATTTGAGGAAAACTGGTGTATACAAACTAGTCGTGTGTGTGTGTGTGTGTGTGTGTGTGTGTGTGTGTGTGTATAGATAGCTTTTTCTATTGCATATTTACTTTTATTGTACCTTAAATATATGAGATCAATCATTTTCAATTATTAATTTTATGTTCTCCCATGACCTATTAGGTAATTAACACAATTAGCCCAATGGTCACTTATTTTGAATATAGCTTGACTGGAGTCCAAAAGAATCAAGTGTTTTCCAATACAGCTAATGTACCTCATTGCATTGCTTATGGTTTTTGATAAAATCATGCAAACACAAGCAGTCTGATGTTATTTTTTTGTTTACAGTATTACTGTGTTGTTTTGGTTAACAGAATGAAAAACAGCACTGTAATACTACAAGTAAAAATGTTTTATTCTTAGTTTGTTTCATCAATAAAAGCTGACATTTTTGCAAGAAAGATGTTATACTATTGAAATTAACTCTTAGTCAATTGTAAATAATTGTATTATATCGGTATGTTATCATGAAGATTAGAAATCATTTCCTACAGAATCATGTTTTTGCTTCCTCAGCACTGTTTCAATTGAACGGAATTTGAATGAAGTGCATCTCATTACTAACATAAAGTAGATGGAGCTTGAATAATTTTTATATTTATTTTCCATGGATGGCTATTACATTTCTTATCCTATCTATCCAAATTTTATAAAATAAATTGTTTTAATCCATTCTTTGGAGAGGAGCAATGAATTTATTTTTGCAAAAGCTATGCATCTGAATATATTGTAATATGCATAAAGCTCCGTTAACACAGTTATTTATATAAAAAGTGTAGCTGCCTTACCTTTTATTTAATTTACATACTTTATTTACTTTCTGACAGGTTCTTCTCCTTGCATTTTTATTTACATACCAAAAATGTCTTCAGATAAGTCAACTAAAACTTTAATGTACTGTATAATTTAAAACTCCATAAAATGTTTTATGTATTGCATAGTTTTATATGAATTTTTAGGATGATGATGTAGAATTTTGGAAATATTTCATCAATGATTCCTATACAATAACATCATATTTCTTACATATGATGGGACATAGACTATTGTCTTTTGTCTGAGATCATGTTTAGCAAGAATTATAAAACTTGTGCTCAGTCTATTTGTTTCATACAGGGGAAAAATCTCTGGCTATTTTTAAGGATTGTTATATTTTTTTTCTTAAAATATTATGGACTTGATGCAGTAAGGGCGTCCCATCTCACATCATTTGGTACCTTTGTTGTAAGCTATATGAAAGATCATTATTCTGTCATTCAAATGTTAGAAACAATCTTTCCCTTATGTGTTTCATAAGCTGTAACAGAGATCACTCACCAGTGAAGAAATAAGGCCATGGTGTGTCAGTATAAAGAAGTCCAGTTTTAAAATACAAAGTTCACCTTCATCCCTCCCTTTTTTGTATTTAGCTTTGGTAAGCATGGTTTGTATTTGCATAACCCACCATTCATATTCTTGTGAGTTCATGATATAAATAATTTGAAAAATTTCATTCAGTTTCCCCAAATTATTCTAGTCATTATGGATGATTCATGAGAGGATTAATCTCTTGGATGTGACATAAAACTAGAGAGGAAAGACACTACCTATCATATCATTTGCAGTTAAGAACATGCTGCATATCTTTAAGCCTTAGTTAAAGTGCTTATAGTAATTGGGTGTGCATGCCTTAGCTCCGTTAAAACCCAAACAGCAATATGGGAGAGTGTGGTTTGTTTTTTAAATGTGCAAGGAAGGAAAATTAGTGAAATCTGTTTAAGTCACAAAACTGCCTCATTCAGGACCCAATTCAGCAGCATGGAAAAAGTAACTCAAGTTAACTGTACTCTTAGCATATGTCTAAGCTCACAAATTTCAATTCACTTCAAATTCCTTTCTTTTCCCGTGGATCTGCCTACAAAGAAAAGAAATACAAAGATGGCAAACTGGTTCAATAGTTCATTAGCTCTAGATTCTCTCAAGGTTTTCAGGATGAAAATGTGTCCAGTTACAGACCAAGTTCTTTATGTGTTGGAGTGGTGATACCCATAAAGAACTGTTTTCATTTTACTATGGGTCTTTCCTCTTTTCCTACACTCTGCCCTCTACTACCACCACGGGCATATACAGCACATAGACACATATGGAGTTAAGGGTATGATGTATTTAGATTTTATCCATGCAAGGAGAATTAGGCGGAAGAAACAAAACTAAGCTAATGAACAATTGATTTAGGTATTATACAGAGACTGTGGTTTAGTGACCTAAATTGCACCGTAATCTTTAAAAGATTACAGTATTTGGGTAGAAAAAATGATCTCTCTTTCTATAATGGCATCTCTGTCTAAGAGGATATTATTGGATATACACTGCATGGTAGAGGCACATATTTTTCTCTATCTTTCAGCAGTTCAGAGTAGTTCTCAGATACATCTGAGAAGTAGCACTGAGGAATTAGTCTTCATTTATAACCAAACAGTCTCGAATAACATTTTCTTCCAATTTTTGTTTTAAAGGTCTAACATTTGATCGTATGTTTTCTTTAGTTAACTTTCTATATTATATGGCAATCTCTGCGGTTATTTTTTTCAAAGATAAAAAAGAAAAAAAAAAGCATGCTCAAAATGTAGAAGTTATTTTTGCAGTAACGTATGTCATGATTTTTAAACATTCAGGCCTTTAAACTTTTTTTATAGTGTATGTTCTTGCCAATCCCAGCACAGTTCTACAAAGTAAAATATTTGGCAGTGAATTCATATTAACAGATGGAACAAGAAATTAACACGTTTTTGCTTCGCTAATTCACAGTTCTTTTAATACGCTAATTCTAAATCACCTGTTCTGACTTTGACAGGCTACAGACACCTGTTTGGGGTAATATTCCACAGCTAATTATTACACGAAAAATTCAGTTTCCAACAAAAGGGTTTCTGTGTGAAATTGTCATAGTTAAAAAATTAAGTAATACTAAACACATACAAATGTATTTCAGATGTCTTAATTTAAATACCATTAATCTGCAACTTCTCTTTCACTAAAGAATGATATATGAAAACCAGACTGTCCTCTTAGTGTTTGAATTCTGTCTGTCACACTTTACACCATGGTTGCACTGATCAAGTCAGAATTTCTTCCCAGTTGCGGTGATTACTGTATTACTGTATTTTAAATGGCAGGAAAAGAGTATAGAATTTTCAAGTGGCTGGAAAAATTCCTAACTGTATGTTAAAAATGACTCAGGAGAGTTAAAAAAAATACTGACAAGATGAAAGAGAAAAAAAAAAAGAAAAAGAAAAAGAAAAACTTAGCCTGGGTGGCATCGTATGGAAGGCAGACAATAAATAAATAGGAAGTTCACTGAACTGTGGAGTTTGAGGTATGACCGACTGGCGCGAGGCACCGAGAGGACCACTGCTAAAAGAAGCGCAAGGTCATGATGCCAGGAAACTTATGGATATGAAAATCAAATCCCCCCTCCCCTTCTATTTCAACCTCTTAACAAACTACTAATTTCCACTAAATCCTGATTTTCTTTATCTCCCCATAGTGTTCTCCATTATTCCAACAGGGTTATTTCCCCTCTGTCACCTTTGTGATTTCCTTTCACAGTGACTTTTTCACTTCAATTTCCCCACAAAACCTCGTAGAGGAGAATGTGGAGGCAAAGACTGTTATGTGTGGGAGGGTAGGTTGGTGGAATAAGAAGCAAAAATCAGAAACGTAAGGTTTTTCGATGTTTGTAACATAACGACAGATGCTGAGGTAGAGTCTATCTTTAGGTTTGCCAAAGGTTCCATTTTGTGTGTCTGTTTTTTGATTCTCTCTAATTGCTGTTCAGCTGTGTATGTGGCTTTGCTAATGTGTCTTCCTTAGCCACGTTTGGGAAGCAGAGAACTTGTCGTTTCTCTAATTAACCTTTATGTCTTAGAACCCGGATAGTAGAGTTCATCAAGCAAGCACTCTTGGAAGTTTGAAGATTCATGCTGTTGTACTCTGCTTTTGAAAAGTTATTGCACGAAGGGTATTTTTAAAATGCTTTTTTATTTTGTAAGACTTCAGGTGGATGAGGAGAAAGCTTGTTTTTCACATTCAGCCTCCTTGTAATTTTGTTGTTTTTCTCCCAATTGCTGCTCCAGAAAGCACATGGTCTTTCTCTAAAACCATGCTTTATGACATTGCTATTTGCAGAAATTTAACTGGCAGCCCACCCCAGGAAGATAAAATCCCATTTCATCCAAGTTTGATTCCCCTCCTACACCCACACCTGAAACCATATTTCTGCCAGAGCCTACATTCTGCTAAGGAGGAAACCAATCTTTTATAATACTTTAACATACGTGAATTTTATTTTATTTTTAATTAAAAAATTGCGTTTCTCATCCAAAAATGCTAGATGACATTTAAAGCTAGAAAAGAGTTTCCAAATAACTCACCTTTACAATTAACTCTTATCAGAACTACAGTTATTTCACTGCACTGGGAATAAGCAAATGGCTATGACGTAGTTGTGAAGTTGAAAGGCCTCCGTCACCACTCAAGTTCTTGGCAAAGTTCAGAAGTACGTTATCTTACAGGGGTTTGCTCAGGGCTCAAAGTTTGAAAAAGAGTGACTGGTACACAACTGGAATGAAATCAACTTTTATTTTCAGTTAATAAGACGCCTCAGGAATACACTAAACTTCCTCGTCTTTAAGAGAGTGAAAAAAAGACTCTAGGAAGCTTGTTCAGAAATCTCTGGGTTCCCTGAAAACAGTTTTAGATATACACTTGCTACCTCTAACGCCACTTGAGTGAATCAGATCTAGATTATAATACAAAATATTCAAGATTTAACAGTTAAAGGAAAATGACCTTGAACAAGTATATTTGAGATTATATTCGATGTGAAAGTTTTTAAAGTTTATTTATTTATTTTGATAGAGATATCAAACAAGTCGGGGAAGAGCAGGGAGAGAGAGGAAGAGACAGACAGAGAGAGAAGGAGAGAGAGAATCTCAAGTAGGCTCCATGCTGCCAGGCAGAGCCCAATCTAGAGCTTCAACTCATTAAATAATGAGGACATGACCTGAGCCAAAACCAAAAGTCCAGCACTTAACTGACTGAGCCACCCAGGCGCCCCTTCAGTGTGAAATTCTTCAGCAAATTGTTCAAGGTGATGGATAACATTACAATGCAGTTTCAGTCATGTGTCTTCAGTGAAAACACTTTGATAAATCGGTCAATTAATGAGAAAAACTAATATCACTGATCTTCCTACTTTAATATATTACTTATGGATAATATCTGAACAAATCATGTCACTTTGCCAGGTACAAATGCATATGTATATATTTTTATTTGTATGTAAGTATATATGTACACATACATGTACATGGGTACATGTATATACACATAAATGTTAGGGAGCCTGTTCAGTCCTTCAAAGAGGATTGCAGATTACAGCAGATTAAAGAGTTGCCATGGCAACAATTATATTTCACTTAGTCACGTTTCTAAGCAAGTAAATGTTCAACATACCAGACTTATTTAAAGGCAAGGATTTATTTTATATAACTAGCAGATACCATTAATTTATAATCACCATTTATACCCTTATACATATTTTAAATTATTACCTCCATATATAACTCAAAGTGCTATATTTACTCTCTTACTTATAGGCTATATTTTAAAAATAATTAAGCAACTTTTGTTTAGAAAATTTAATCCTCTTAATGTAATTCACCCCAAACCAATTTTATTAATATGTTACCTATTGTAGAAGCATGGGATTATTATAATAATGATAGGTTACCATTTATTTAGCACATAATAAAACACCAAACACTCTCAATAAATTATTCCTAATCGTAGGTTTATTGTTCCATTTCACAGGATAGGTAGCTGGGATCCATGGAGATTAATAACTTCTCTACTCTCAGTGCAGTGACCAAGATAAAATCCCAACCTGAGACTCAGTAATTACAAACCCCATTCTTTTTTTACTGTGAGTTGTTGCTGATCAGTGTTTAAGTAGCTGGATAGGTAGAATTCAAGTTTAGAAGTAACCATTATCAGAAACCAATAAAGGCACTTAGATCATGATATAGTCAAATGAACTATCTGTATAAGAACTCAAAACTAACATGCACAAAATACCCAATGAACAAATTGCTTCACTTTAGTGATTGACAGGAATGTTTGTTTATCTCTAGAAGTATTTTTTTTAATTTTTTAAATGTTTATTTATTTTTTGAAAGAGAGAGACAGAGACAGAACATGAGCATAAGCAGGGGGAGAAAGGTGTTAGAGAGAGGGAGGCACAGAACCTGAAGCAGGCTCCAGGCTCTGAGCTGTCAGTACAGCACAGAGCCCAATGCAGGGCTTGAACCTACAGATTGCAAGATCATGACCTGAGCTGAATTCAGACGCTTAACCGACTGAGCCACCCAGATGCCCCTATCGTTAGATTAATGTTTAATAGGGTGTGACTCAAATATCTTATATTTTAAAAATTCAACTATCATGTTGTTTACAAATTATTCATTTGACATTGCCTCTACCTTCAAGGAGTTTACAATTTAGTAAATAAAGTTTAGAGCTTGAATTTTCTACTTTAAAATGCTTCTTTGTGTTTCTACAAAGTACTATATTTTTTATCAGCAAATTTTCCTTAGATATGTTGTTACTTTAAAGAGTTTTCTTTTAGTTTTTATCCTAAAATATCTTTGGCAACTATATTAAAATGCCCTGCCTGATTGTAACTCATGACTGGAGTGTGATATTCCCAGGCCAAAGACCATATCTGACTTATTTAGTAACAGTTTTCTAGTCTTTTCACAGTCATAGATACACAATGAAAGTTTAATTTTTTTATGTTTTATTTATTTCTGAGGGAAAGAGCGCGTGAGCAGGGGAGGGTCAGAGAGAGGGGGAGACACAGAATCTGAAACAGGCTCCAGGCTCTGAGCTAGCTGTCAGCACAGAGCCCGACGCGGGACTTGAAACCACAAACCATGAGATCATGACCTGAGCCGAAGTCGGATGCTTAACTGACTGAGCCACCCAGGCGCCCCCACAATGAAAGTTTAATAACTCAGTGTTAAATGACTGCAGGGGTGGATGGATGGATGGATGGATGGGTGGGTGTGAATTCTGGCAGATAACTATGTGACAGTGAAAGTGAGGAGAAAAAGAACACTCACATACAAACAGAAACACTGGTAATCCAGAAGAGAAAAGCTGAAGATTTCAATGACTTCATTTAGGAAATCTTTATTGAATATCAGGCACTGAGTTAAACATGAGGCTATGATGATGAGGGAAAATTAATGGTGGCTGGCCACATGGGGTTTACTTTCCAATGGGGGAGGTACAAATAATAAATACATAAACATAGTAAATAAGATAATTGCTTTATTTGATTATTGCTATGAACTAAGCAAAAAAATCTGCAAAGTGGCACAAGACTCACTTGGGGGACCACTTTAGACAGCATAGATGGAAAGCTCAGGAAGAGATCTCTGATGGGACTCAGCAATGTGAAGGAGGAAAAGCGCATTCTCCTGAGCATAGAGGAGAAGTCCAGCAGCAAGGGTGAAGAAAAGGAGTTATGCATCCTTTAAGGAAGTGAGTAATTGCCCATCATGACACATTCTTTGCCTTCCTCACTGCCAAACGTAAAAATTTCTGGGGTAATATTTTTGAAACCCAGATAGAGAACACTTACTCTTTTACTAAGAGGTGGGACACAGCTGTTTCTATATTATAAAAGCTTTCCAGGTGCTTCTGTACAGGATAGAAAAACAACAGCATCAATACTGTCATCTTGTCATTTCTACTAGCTAAAAACAAGTTACAGAAAAACACTAACAACCAGGATAGAAACAATAACACCAATGAGAACACCACTAACTACTCTTTCCAACAATTTTAACAAAGAAAATAACCAGAATCATGTTGTATACCTGAATCACTTTAATTCCCCTCAGAAATAAATATGTATTAAATATTCACTTGTATGCATCAAAAATTCTTTAAATTGATCCAAATAGGGTATTATTTAAGGAAAATTATAACCATAAATCTCTCTCCCCCCAAAATTTAGACAATCAACTAGTCAATTAAGCAGTCATATACTAAATATGTCCTCAGTCAGGTAGCATCATCAGCATCTCTGAGAGTTTTTCAGAAATGCAGAATTCCAAGCCACTCTAGACCCACTGAATCACATTTTGCATTCTGACAGCTTCTCAGGAGATTTGGATGCACAATAAAGTTTGAGAACTTCTTGAGCACTACTTTATGTGCCCAATCCCATGCTAGGTACTAGAGTACATGGAAGCAATACAAATTTACCAGGGTTTTAACTTTCCCAGTAGGATCTAAATGGTTATAATTGGAAAAAAGCAAAAAAAGAAAGAAAATATAAATCTAATAGGTGTTGGAGACTTTACTTTGAATTTGCATGTGAGCCACAGTCCTAAGTCTAGTTACTAACTCTGATCCATAACATAAGATTCTTTGGTCAATTTGTTTCCAAATATGCAAACTCACTGTAAGGGTACATGATAGAACCCATCAGCCCTCAATATACAGCCAGAATCCCACCATTGTTTTGAGTCTAGAGCCTAGATTATGGAAAATAGCTTCCTAATTGGTTTCTTCCATATTTGCCCCTATTATAGTTTATGTTCCAATAAATTGGTAAAGTCAGTGACTTTTCCCTTTTTTTAAAACAAATATATTTTTTAAAGTAAATTCTGCCCCAGATGTGTGGCTTGAACTCACAGACCCCAAGATCAAGAGCTGCATGTTCTACCAACTGAGCCAGCCAGGCTGTCTGTCACATAAACTCAGTGACTTTTCAAAGGCCTTAGGCTTATTGTTCCCCTCTCAAACTAATCTTGCATAATTACACTATATGTACTTATGGTGTCTGCTAAAATGGTAATGCTTCAAATACATTTTTCTTAGACACTTCATTTAAACCAGACTTCTCATCTACCTCTGTGTCTTTTTCCCTCAGTCTCTCTCCAACTCTATCTTGCACTTTTCTTTGTGGTTGTCGTCACTCTCTGTAAGCACACTGTATTATTTTATTAACTACTTTATTGCTTATGTTCACACTGAAATATAAAATCCAGAAGGCAGGGACTTTATCTTTCTGGTCTACCAGTTCTTAGATGAATGCCATATAAATAATAGAGGCAGAAGAAAGAGTTCTTGAATGAATGTTGAATGAAATCAGTATTCTAGGGTGTTGACAGTATGGTTATATCATTATCAGAAATATTGAGCCCCTAATATATGTCATTGTGGTAGATGAAAAAGAATGATATATCAAACAGGATATGCCTACTGGAGACAGACAATACAGTTGAGTAATAAGTAAATGAATAAAAGGGAGGCATATAGTACACAAAATAAATTCTTCAAGGAGTTAAATCCTGAAATTCTTCAGGAGTTAAAAAGTGAGTCTGGTAGCCGGAAATTGAAGAAAGAAGACCATTTTGATAAGTAACTAATATGGTAATGACATTTTCAGAACCATAAATGGCAAGCTTTAGGGTTGAAATAGATGAAGCATTATTCATGAACCTGTAAAAGTACCTCTGAAACCCATAGTTAGAAAGATAACCAGGGACCAGTTTATGGTAGCTTCACCACCTAAACTAAGATATTTGTATTTCATTCTATGGCCTTATTTTCTTTTTTGAGAAAATAGTCAAGTGTTCAGAAAGATGTTTGGGAGGATTCATGCAAAGGTGGTATGGAGGATGAACTGGGTTGGGAAGAGGCTGCACAGAGAGACAGCTGCTAGGAGATTCCAAATCATACATGGAAAGTAGCAGAGGTTAAGGAGTAGCATTAGGGACAATAAGGTATTAAAGCTAGTCAAAGATATATTAATTGTTAGAAGAGTATACAACAAGGAAAACTACTATACAAGTAATTGCTATCATCATCATCTTCATCACTGTTAGCACATGTAGAACCATTACAAATCTTTCCCCCAGTCGGAACAGTGAGGGCACTAACATAAGCTGTATAGAAAGTAATTTTTCCAGAGATAAGGATATTATCATTTTCTGGTGGTATAAAGTGCAAATCAGCGGGCTGTCTTTTAAAGTGACGGTTCTGCCAATTAGAAACATTTTCAACTCTGAAAACAGGAGTTCATTCTCATCTTCTCAGAAAAAGCCATAACCTCACTTCCAGATAAAGGGCCTTCCTCTCTCCCCTTCCTCCAACCACCCCCACAGAGTCAACACAAAAGACCAGAGATTTTCCTCTATTGTGAAGTGTCTTTTGTTTGTTTGCTAGATGGGAAACCCCTCATACATTCTTCATTGTTTCCTCTTTCTAAATATATTTTTTCTAATGTTTTTATTTATTTCTGAGAGAGAGAGAGAGAGAGACAGCATGAGCAGAGGAGGGTCAGAGAGAAAGGGAGAAACAGAATCTGAAGCAGGCTCCATGCTCTGAGCTGGTGGTCAGCACAAAGCCTGACACGGGGCTCGAACCCACGAACTGTGAGATCATGACTTGAGCCGAAGTTGGACACTTTATTTTTTCAATATATTTTTTAATGTTTTTATTTCTGAGAGAGAGACACACAGCATTGTTTCCTCTTTCTAAATGACAATTTTCTTAAACAAAACTGAACATACTAAAATCGATCCGAAGGAGTGATGAGTGTTAAGTGAAAAAATATAAACTATGTTTCTATCTTCATACTGGGGTGGGATCTTAATAAATATTTGTTGTCCTCTCCCACCAGCACCTAGTATGGTACCTTAACAACATTAATTCTCAATAATTGCTTATCAAATAAATGAACATTACTAAATTTGCATTAAGCATTGAACTTTTAAACCATTGACCAACAAACATGCAAATGCCCAGATGCAAATGTCTTCATACAAATATCTTCTAGTGTTGCACCTCAATGGTGAACTTGACATTTTTTCTTAGTCTCTCTCTTTAAAAAAAAAAGTTTTTCTAAGTTTATTTATTTTGAGAGAGAGAGAGAACATGAGTGGGATAGGGGCAGAGAGAGAAGGGAGAGAGAATTTCAAGCAGGCTCTGTGCTGTGTCAATGCAGGAATCACACCCATGAACTATGAGAGCATGACATGAGCCGAAATCAAGAGTTGTACACTAAACCGACTGAGCCACTCAGGCTCCCCTTTTCATCTTGCTAATCCAAAAATTTCCCTTCTTGTGTACTTGGGTATTTTCTTTTCCCCACAATATTCAAGTTAATACAATACAAGTGACTTCAATGTCTTATCTCTGACCCCCAATTTATTTGCTGTGATATGTCTTTTGATGCTTTTATATTGATTGCTCTATTTCCTTTTTCATTTTTTTGTCCCTTTTATGCCCTTCTTAGGCAACATGATAGTTTTTCTTTACTGAGTCCCACTTTTATTTTATCAAATGCTGTTACTTTGTATTTTTAAAATGTATTTATAAAAGTATAAATTCTTGGTCCCATATTCTATGTGGGACCCTAAACCACCTACTCTCTGCTGTGTACACATCTTTCCGACTTATTTCACAAAACTCTTTTCTGACCTGCTCTGTAAGAATATTCCTATCTCTGCAGTTTGTTGCCCAAGTTATTGTAGTCCTAATTGGATTAGAAAACTCATCTTTATGGGGCCTTTCATGTGTTCTGTGCACTTATGGTTTTCTGTAAACAAAAATAATAAATAACAGGTGGGTAGCTAAATATATAACTCACTGGGAATCAAGCATTTCAAGAGGAGGAAAAGGCTATGTCAGAAGCAGTCTACATAGATTACACTGAGTCCAGTAGAAACATAAATATGCTCAGCCATCCATTTTTAAAAATACTTTTAATGTTTTATTTATTTCTGAGAGAGAGAGAGAGAGAGAAAGAGAGAGAGACAGCATGAGCAGGTGAGGGTCAGAGAGGGAGAGAGACACAGAATCAGAAGCAGGCTCTAGGCTCTGAGCTGGCTGTCAGCACAGCGCCTGACATGGGGCTCAAACCCACGAACCATGAGATCAAACCTGAGCTGAAGTCGGATGCTTAACCGACTGAGCCACCCAGGCACCCCATCAGCCATCACTTTTAATAGACTAAAACCTGTTATTTTTTAGTCAATAAAAAGTAAACTTTTTTACTTATCTACCAATTTTTTTCAGAAATGTATTGTAATAAATGTTATTATAACTATGTTTTTTATAGCACTAAACATGGAATCTGTCTTCTGTCTCATCATTACCCTCTTCTTGGTAAGTACAGAGACAGATGAAGCCAATGAAAGATGACTAAAACTGTGTAGGGGACCCCCAAAACATAGAAGTTGCTAATGTAAAATAAATAATCTGGTTTGGATTCTCTAACTGTAGCAATCCCCTCTTCCCATGTCCCACCTCCTACCAGACAAAGGAGGGCTGGGTGGCGATGGGCTGGAGCTGGCTACAGAGCCTGTCGTGTCCATCTCCTCAGCTCCACATCTCCTAATGTCACGATGTTAGCTTGCAGTGGCCTGTGGTGGGAGCATGCACACTGTGGAAATCGGATTTTTCCCCAGAGATCCTATGGTAGACATTTACCAGCACAGTCCTGCGCCAGGGCCTGGAAATCTGTGGCAAAAACGTGCTGAAGGTTACTTCGCCTCAAACTTAGAGGATAATTCCTGAGAGAGAGCTGGAAGAAGGAAGGCACACCCTAAGATTCTGACTAGGCGGAGCAGAATTCAGGGATTAATTCAGAAGATGCTATCTATTCTGGGAGAAAAGATCAGAACAGAGTTAAAGCGGAGACTAGGCAGGGAAACCTGGGGAAATTCTCTGAGCAGAAAAGTGGGGAGATGCACATTCTTTTGCATCTGCCTGTTGCAGTCTCTTAAGGGAATGGAAGGGGGCAGGGCTAGTGGGGTTGGGCTTAAAGTCTCTAAGGTGAATGCGTTGCAGCTTTAAACAAAAAGGGAATTTTTTTTAGGGTTATAAGACAGCAGAGCAAGCAAGGCTCCGGCCGAGTAACAGATGTGCCTGGTGAGACTGGCTTGCTGTACCACAGAGAAGCACCATCTCCCTGAACAAAGCCTTTGCATGGGGCCTAACAGCCTCGGCTCCCTGCAGGACAAGCCACAGCCACAGTTCTGGGTAGCAATAGACAGCCCTGGGTTCCCGGGATATCTCGCCTGGCTCTAGAGGCCCACTAACTTTTTCCTGGGGAAGGACAAGTTCTCAGAAGGAAGATTTTGTGGACTCAGATAAGAGGAAGAAGGCCTCGGAGCACACAAACCAGAATGCTCACGTTTATACAAAATGTATAAACACATGTTCAGGTCAAGTGCCTCTGTACAACGTTAATTCATGGGAAGGATAGAGAGAGCTCTTTAGGTTGCAAATGATACAAGCTCAACTTAAATTTATGTGAGCAAAAAAAGGAATGGGATGATTTGCCTCTCCTCTTATGTTGCCCACTGGAATTATTTCTAAGCAGATTTCCTCTCACAGAGTGTTCAAAGTGATGTGCGTGTCAGCATTCAGGCAATCAGCCTAGGAGAGATTGCTTGTTTCCCAAAACTTCCGGCAAAAAGTCCTCAGGGGACTTCTCGTTGGCTTGGCTCTGGTCATGGACCCTTCCCTGAACCAACAACCATGGGCAGAGACATGACATTTTCTCACGGCCAGGAGTTGGTGCCTACATATGGACAAAGGGTAAGAGCCCATCAGCTGAGAGGGGAAAGGTGTTTTCCCCAAAGGAAGAGGTACAGACTAGACATATGGGCACATCCATTGGCAGCTGTCTTCTTATTAGAGTTGCAGGGAACTTACTGATAGCTGCTAAGAGTAGATAAAATCTTAAGTATCATCACTCTATCTAGGACATTACTTCCTTTATTGCTGTTTTATAAGCTCATTTTCATTTTCCCCAAACTCTATACCTTCTAAAATTTCTCCTGCATGTATGGCCTATTCCTTATTTCTGGTGTAGTTCCAGACAGGCTGCTCAGTCCCTCTGTGTCATGCTCACCCTCTTCTTGGCTTCCAGATCTGTACCAGGGTTGGGCTCTTTTGGTGGCCAGTCTCCTATGCAATTTGTTTCTGTCAAACTGGCTGAAGCACTTAGGAGAGGCCATGTTGCTTCTGCCAAGAAAATCCATTGTTTAAGTGAGAAGGGGCTCCTTTATTAGCAGACAGAAGCTAATAAACTTACTACCTCAGGTATTACTTTTATTCATAACTTTGAAATTTTTATCAAAGACTAGGTTATATGCTCTATAACTTTTTATAGCCCACATTAGATAACTTATAAAATGAATAGTCCAGATACAATAGAATACCGACTATTTAATCTGAAAATGCAATTATGGACTTTCCACTAAATATAGGAATACAACAGAACAATACCACAATATAATAGGAATGTTATCCTTAGAAAATAAGAGAAAATAATTACAAAATTAAACAGTTTCATTTAGTTAGAATTTTGAGGACCAAATAAGTTTTGCAACTTCCCCATTTTAAACTCTAAAGTTTCCTGATGAAAAAAAGGTCAGCACTACTATGGACAGAATGACCAAAAGCCTCGACTAATTATTGCTGTCACTGAAGGTGTGTTTCCTTTCTGCTGGGGCTTCCTGATGCTGATGTGTGGCACTGGTATAGAGGGGGAGGAATTCATTTGTGAAATGTTTGTTTTAATAACTGGAAGAATGCCCACGATGGAGGTTTCATGTTATTATAAGTATGTAACATGTTTCTATATGCAACAATATGAAAATAATTCCTTAATTTTTAGTGTTCATACCTCCAGTTATTAGCCAACTTGCTGTATGTCTTGGATTAATCAATATCAGCTAACTTTGGAAATCGTATTTGCTGCTATAAAGGTAAAGGACTTTGCTCACTGGCCCTCCCCTGACTGTACTCCCTGGTTTGCCCAGGATTTTCCTGGTTGATGCCTGTTTTCCCAGTGTAAGTTTAAATGTACCTCCTTGCACTCCATAAACTGCTTCAGTTCAGAGAATGTAAATAAGCTAAGTTTATGGTACATATGAGAATTATTTTTGTTTTGAAATGATGGAATGCTTGCCAAAAACAGTGGAATTGGGTAATGAATGGGGTTATAAAAATAGTTTTCTTCAGAAATCTTTAACATTTGATGAAGCTAGAGATGTACATCGCTCAGATATGGCTGAGGGAGAGTCTATGAATATATGAAGTGACTGGTACTTGATGATCACTTTTGCTCAGCATGCAAAACTGCAAAAATCTTCGAAAGGAATGACACGTCCAACAGTGTGAGGAAATTTATCTTAAGATTGGAAATCAGTCTTATCTCAAAAATGATTTTCTGTTTTATTTCCTAATTTAAAAAAATTCTAGACACGCAATGGGCCATAGATCAATAAATTACAAATCTTTAAGACTTCCTGAAAAAGCTTTATTGTTTCCATTGGAAAAAGCATACGGAGCGATAGAAGCACAGAAAAGCCACACCATGTGCTATGTCATCGAAGATATCTGGGGTTCAAATCTCAGCTCTGCCTCTTATTAGTTCAGACTATGTTTCTTTGATTTTAAATTGCATTATTAACATACTATGTCTGCATAGAAACCCATCCGCACATAAAATTACAGGCAAAACACAGATTAGCATGTGATCATTGTTTTCCTTAGTTGTAACATCCACTAAGGTTAATGTCTGTGTGTCTTGTAGTTTGTTTTCCTATTCTTCTTCCTTGGAATTACAACCCATTCTGTGTGGAGGGAGGAAATACTCTATGGCTTTCTTTCAGTGTTTACATACTTAATTCCTGAAGTGAAATACCTGCTAAAATGATTCATGTTTGCCTTTGATGGACAGCTACCGACATAGAAAGTCTAAGATATTCTCCATGGCAGAAATACTTACTACTTTGTAACCTAATACTTATTTGTGTTGCCTTTTAGTGAAGAAATGCAGGGAGGGTAAAACTGAATCTGTTAGTGCAGGTTGAAACATTCACTGATACTTTTTGTTCCTGTGTTGTACAAGCTTAGCTGGGGAAAATCTATACATTGGTTTTGAAGCCATAATCTTATGTTCAGTGTGAATGCTGGTTGCTGGTTCATTGTATAAAGATGAATTTTTAAGCAATGTAGCATTTCATCAGAGTAACAGGGCACTTGATTTCCTTTCATCCATATGAAAACAATTAGGAAAAAATGCCACTTATCTTAAATAGTATTTGTCAGATTTTCTTCATCAAACTTGGTAAATACAGATCTCTTGACATTTTGATGAATTTTCATCACTTTGTGGTAAACCTAAGTGACTAGGCTGTGGCCCGTGAACAGCTTTTGTTTCTGTGTGACATTAAAATGTATTTTTTTTTAAAAAAAAGCATGATTATAATGAATATTCAAAATTAGATTCATCTCCAGCATATGCACAATAGGTCAGAAGTCGTGGCTTGAGAAGAACACTTACTAGTCAATCTCGAGGTCTTATTATTTCT
The DNA here is from genome assembly GCF_003009895.1 of Hyaena hyaena. Classification (NCBI taxonomy): domain Eukaryota; kingdom Metazoa; phylum Chordata; class Mammalia; order Carnivora; family Hyaenidae; genus Hyaena; species Hyaena hyaena. Next base: position 866,112 of record NW_024081012.1, read on the forward strand.
TATGAATCTCATCTTTTCACATGGTTCAGAGATATAACTATCAAAGAGGAAGAGCAGCTAAATATATACCAGTTTCAGTTCACCTAGGCACTTTGAAAATTCATTTCACATGTGGTTAAGTTAAAAGTTGGTGTATCTCCCTCACTGTATATCGTCTTGACTCAAAATTTCTTGGACCGTATGTTCAAAACAGCTTGAAACAGACATTATAAATGAAGAATAATCAGTTACCATAGTTCAGAGCATTTTCTTCAAATACTCTTCAATTTCTGGTTCCAGCAGAATTTTATTTACTCACATATAAATCTTTTTTTTAATACTCTAGAGACTCTTCCTCAACAGAACACCTCATTTTAGTACAATTGTTTTTATATTCTGTCACAGGGTGATGATGATAAATGGAAAATGATTAAGTATATTGTTTGTCAGTTTTCTTCTTTCACAATTCAATAAATATTCCCAGAGTCCTCCCTTGTCACCTTACTTATAATGATTACCAAGTGGAAGATATGCTTTAAAGTCAAGGACAAAATCTAGTTTTTATTTTGGTTGTTGTTCCTTGCCAAAAATATAAAATATGAATCCAAAATTGGATGCCTACAAACCAAGTTAATTACTTAGATATATTAAATCTTTTATTTGGGGACCTTGAGCTATCGAATACTTACAAGAGGGGAATAAAAGCACTTTGAGCTTTTAATTCCGTGGAGGTATATCTGTAATTCATTGAGAGGCATATTCATAATGTAATTCTTTTATGTTGGCTTCACTTTTAAGGTTTAAATCACTGGTTTCCACATGCAATGCACTTATTCAATGAAAATTTATTACATTTACTAGTTATTAAACACCAACAACAATCACTAACAGGAATGATGACAAACAAAAAAAGGAAAATAAAAGCAAATTCTTTTCCTAAATATTACCCACACTGGCTTTTGTGTTCCCTGAAATCTGCCCCCCCCCTTATTTTTACTGTTGTGGTATTATATTATAAAAATTCTCAGTTGAAAAGCTAATTTTATTATTTATTTGTTTATTTCTAAACTGTCCTGTTCAGAATAGTCTTAGGGTCACACATTTATTGTATCAAATACAATAAGGCAATAAATTAGAGATATTTAACCAAGAAGAGAATATCACTGGGGAACTTATGATTTTCATGACCTACATTTTTATGACATTTTATGGCTTTCAGAGTCTTTTTCTCATTTAATATTTTTGTTACTATATTCTTTCTGTGATCCTAAAATCCAAAAATGTGATTTCCTATCTGTTGATTAACACCAATGAAGGAAGCATTTTTACTGTTTCTATAAGAGAGAGAGTGATGTTTCAGAGACTTCAAATAACTTACCCAAAGACACAGCTACTTAATGACAGATCTGGAATTCTATCTTGTCTGCCTATGTCTACTGTGTGCTAGGAAGAATGGTGAACAGCTTTATAAGCTGAGGCTCTAATCCCTGTGTACTCAGCCAAACCTTTGTATCTTTCAGGGTCCAGCCTAAACCTCTTCTTTAATGTGACCTCTCCAACAGTTAAACCTATTTCAAATGATCGATTTTCTGAGTTATTTTATTTGCCCTCAATTTGACATGTCATCATATATTATTTTCCAATATTACATATTTATGAATGTATGTGTTGCTGACTTCTCTCTCCTATGATATTTAAGTAAAAGCAACTTAATCACTGTATTGTATATACTTGTTTGCTCTAAAATTACCCTTGATTTCTAAATGATAAGCAACAGCTTTACTATGATTGGTAAGGTATGTTAGATGAATTCCGAGAGGACTCCCACGATCTCTGCCCTCTGGTCTTACACCCATGGTGAGGTTACATTATATGGTGAAGATAATGGTGTTACTCCCTTGATTCGGTTATGTTTTATGGAAATGGTGAACAGATTTTGCAGGCCTGCTTAAGATCTCAGACCAGTTGACTTTAATGGATGGGCCATACTTAATCTGGTGAGCCCTCTAAAAGAGATTCTAGATGTGAGTGAAAATCTACTGGCCTTGTAGAAGCAAACAGCTATGTTTCGAATTGTGTATGGAGAGGAGTTGTCTCTAAGAAGTAGGGGCCTTAGCTCTATAACCATGAGGAAGTGAATCCTGGTAAAAACCACAAGAACTTGAAAGAGAACCCTTGAGCCTCAGAAGGGATAGCAATCCTACCTGACACCTTGATTACAACTTGTGCTATCCTGAATAGAGGACTCAACTAACCTCCGCCTGAACTCTTGACCCATGGAAACTGTGAATTAAGAAATGTATTTTGTTTTGAGCTGCTAAGTTGAGACAATTTGTCACACTGTCTTAGAAAGTCAATACTTAATGCTATATCTAATAGTAAACAAAACTTGTTAACTTCGTGAAAATTATATATATGCACATATATCCATATATATATCTTATGCATATTATTTGTACACACAACACATGTCTAGCTTAGCAACATCTTTGTCTTAGAGTTTTAGTTGCAAAACTTTCACCAAAGTTGTGGAACCACTCTAAAAATGTTATGAGAACACATATTTGAAAGGAAATTGCCTCGTGATTAAGAATAATTTCAGAGAAAAAAAAGAAAGCTGACATTAAACTTAAAAGCTTAGTGTCTATTTGTCAAAAGTAAAAGAGAAGAATTTAAGTAAAAACTGGCCTACAAGATCTATAAAGTATAAATAATGTAGTGTAATGTTAATATTTCAATGCCCCGCTTGAGGATTTTTATAAATATAGCTTTCTACCACACTACCATTTTTCCCATCAAATTTTAATGTATAAAATAAATTTGCATAAAATTCCCAAGTATAATTGTATAAGACAAATATATGGCATACCCATAGTCAGAAATGTGTTAAATTTATAAGTATTTCATAAGTAGCCATGTATGATTCCTAAGTCTCTGTCACTTTACAGTTGAATAAAGTATATGTGGTAGGCTTTTGGGGACATTGTGTAAGGGCAAAGAAACCTAGTGAGTGAATCATGCCTTCAGAGTTTTGTAGGAGCATATGCACAATATTACTACACTCTTTATGCAATTTCTACATATTACCCAAATGGATTTATGATTTTTTTTTCTAATTCAATTTGTCTTCAAGGTTTTATTTCTCCATCAGCGATATATTGGAAAACTCCTCTAGGCAACAAATATACACGGGATGAATTGTAATTTTCCATTTCTAACGTAATATGTTCGGTAACTGTCAATGTCCCCAGATCAATTTGGATGTCCACAGAGAAAATATTTATTTGCACATTAAACATAGGAGCCCTACATTATATACATACTCTTTTAAGTTTCCCTTATGAGGATGTTCAAGTAGCTACTGCTCAACTAATGTCACTTTCTCCCTAAAGAATATCATTTCTTTGGTTGGGGTTGTAAGTTGATGTCCTCATTCTGCCCTTAATTAAGACGGGTCTTTGGGCTGCTCATACATTCATTTACTTCAGCTCCACAGGACAGTAATTATGACTGCAGTAGAGGTTGCTAGGAGGAGCAGATCCATATGAAAGAGTTTGTCAACTATGAACCCATTCACAAGCCAGAGTGGTCTGTATTTAGTGCATCACAACTAAACATATATTGTCCCCATGGGATCTATAGTTTAGCAATTATTTTTCATTATGTTCTTTGACTGGCCATTGTACACTGATAGACTTTAAGATCCCTTGGTGAAGACTTCTTCCTTTCCCAACCTTTCCATTTTGTAAAAGGTTATACCTTCCTCAGACCACTAAGGGACCATAGACCTTTTTATTTCTATGCTGGTACTTAACTCTGTCTGTCTCTGCGGCTAGCTTGTCAACTCTTCCAAGCAGGAATAGTGTCTTGTGCATTATTTATTTAGTCAAAATCCAGCAGAGCACATATTGCATAGTAATCCCTCAATAAAAAGGTTTTGATTTCCCTTTGATAATGTTATTATCAACACATGAGTAAATGATAAAAATTTTTAACAGTTAGATCTAAGTAAGGATGACGTAGAGCTGTCTCCCCTCAGAATCATTGAGCTAAACTTTCTGAGAGACATATTGTTGAAACTAAAACAGTGAAAACGTAAATACCCTTAAGAACTCCATGAGCAAAGAATGTGAAGTGAGTAGAAAGGCTAAGATTTTCTCTTGTAAAAAGAGAGACAATTGGATATTTTGGCAGTAGGGGAAGAGTTAATACCATTTCTTAAATCTGACCTTAGGTTTTAATTGTGATTCTAATGTTAATCATTATTAGGCATAAGCCTCACACCTCATATATTTAGTCAGTCTGTTTCCAATAACCAGAGCCATGTTAAATAAAGAACAGTTTTACAAAGCATACATTTCTAGAGTCCTTTCTATACTTTTCTCAAATTATATTTCTTATTGTACAAGCTACCTTTCATGAGCTGTCACAAAACTCTAAATATAATAATGCAGTTGTTTGAGTCAATAAATGACCCATCTCTCTTTTCAGTCAACCTGATGTATAAATAAAATTGTACCCCCTTTTGAATTATATCATACTTAGATCACAATATCAATTCAAACAAAGAGATGGATGTTCTGGGAACTAAGCGTACAAATATATTATTTCTTCTCTTTTAAATAAGTAAAAGGAAATAAAACATTAAAAAAATTAAAAAAAAAATTAAATAAGTAAAAGGAACTAATAGTAATGTGACATTGTTGCCTACCCACTAACAGCAGCCTGGAATAAAAAAAAAAAAAGTCTTGATGGTGAGATATAACTGGCTTTCATAATGCTAGAGTTACAAATGTCCTCATATTTAAAAAATGTGTGATAAGATTCTTATCTCTTGTATATTTCAGTTGAGGTATTTTGTGTTTTATATTGTAACCAATAGGCCTATTCAGAAATGAAGAGTATAGGAGGGAAAAGATGAACATCACTTCATAACAAGGCATTGAGATAAACTATCCAAAATTATGAATTCTTCCAAATGCACATGGCCTTTTTATTCATTGCTTTTTCTATTCATATATCAAAGTGCTTCAAGTGGCTTTGATGACATACTTATGAATTCAGGCAAGTGCTCACCTTTAGCTTTCAGAGGTTATGCAGATTGCTTTTATTTGCTTGGCTGAAATCGAAGGGCCAGGAGTGTGCTGCAGATACATAACACCTTAAAGCAATTTCTTACATCGTCCTTAGCTGCTTTTCACAAACTTGCTGCAATTCTCCACCCAAACTTCAGGCAATGATAAGAATAAATGTCAAATATTATTAGTTCTGGAGTATAACTACTAATTTTGGTTTCGACTTCATAGTACATATAAAAACCTTGGAACATTTCCAGTTATCCTCACTATCATTTAGTCCTTAAAACCCAGAACAGACACTTAAAATGAAAAAAAAAAAAAAGTATACCATTATATTGAGGTGGCAGACGCAAGTTAGCATTATCAGAAGATGAATACTTGTAGCCTTCACTGGCAACCTGAGCAGATATATTCTGTGTAATTAAATAAGGGAGCAGTTTAAAAAATAAAATTACAACATCTTGGGCAATCCTTTGTGAATAATGAAGTAAGCAGAAGAGAGATGAGAAAAAGTCCAAACGTGATTAGCGGTTGCTTTTCATGAGAAATTTTCTCCACCTCTAATTTGACTTTTCTGAAAATCTTTAATGAATACTTTCCTCAGTGATACTGTTTGTTGTTTTAAATATCATCACGGACTCTTTGCAATGTTATTACCAGATGAAGATGACACATTGGCGAACTTTATAAAATACCAAGCAGCTCTTGGCATGATATGTCTATGTTAACGTATTTAAGCCAGTCTTGGTCTCTTTCGCATGAAAGTTAAGGTTATCACAATCCCAAATAGAAACTGAAATTTTCAGAGACTCGCTTTGTGAAGAAAAAGACTTTGAAGGGAGAGGAAATATTAGGACATCGAGCAAAGTGACAGACAAGGTAGTTTAACTTGTTGGTATGTTTGCTGAAACTCAAAAGTAAATATACTGGAGCTGAAAGTGTTCCATTTTTATCCGCCTGCTGCAGTAATGGCTGTGTTACTTCAGGGCTTCTACTTCAATAATTGATCAGGGTTTGTATAGCACCGGCTAAGAGCAAAAATAAGAGTGTTGCTTTGAACAAACTGCTGCAATGTTATAGCATTAGGCACAGAAACAAGATTCGGGAAATATAGATATAGAAGAAACAGGAAAAAGATGGATACATTGGGTGGTAAAGACTGCTTCAGGCTAGAAAGTAATGAGAATTTTTCCGTAGAGAGTTTTGACCTGCTATTCAAAAATTGTTTCTTGTCTTAATAAATCCTAAAAGTGTAATTTACTTGCAAAAGGGAAAGAACAAAGGCACCAAAATTTTTTTGAGAACAACACTTGTTAAGGTTGATAAGTTGGGTTTCAAATGTGTGAAGAAAAATGTGTGACAGTTTGTTTTAAGGTGACAACCTAAGTGTTCAGATACTTCCATCTCTTGCTATTTATCAGGCAGCAGCCCAGTTGTGACTTCCACTGGCACGTGCGCAGTAGAGACTATACCAAAGTGGGATAAGCTGCATTCATCTAGAAAATAGAAAAGTGCTTCTACTTATTGGTATATTGACAGCTTCAGATCTCTATTTTTCTCAAGCTTGTAAAAATAAGGCTTTTTTAGGGGGGGGCGGGGCAGGCTCTAATTTGTTTTGCATTGAAAATAAACACCAATACTTTCAGGACATTTTTTTTTTCTTAACAGTTTTCCAAAGGTGATAGTTATTGTACATTTTCTTCTCTTTTTTTTTTCCTAATTTGAATCTCATCTGACTCACAGAGGTATCAAGTTAGATGCCAACTCCTGCACACATATATGTGTCCATTCGACCAAAATTTTCATGTGTCCTAGAAGCTAATTAGGACTTTTCATTTTGGCCTTCTTGATTGTGTGTGCACACACACACACAGGCAAATCAACTTCTAAATTTAAATTAACATTTATAGCACTAACTACTGTAGCCTGCTGCTGAGGTGTGGCAATAGTGAAAAGCAATACCAGCAAGATGGCTAAAGTTTAATCATTGTGTAGAAAAGAAACTATGATGTTAAGAATAATGTGATTTTCCCATTAATGCATATTACAAAGAAGTTATTTGTTTTATGCCTAATTACTTACCATGGAGAAAAAAAATTAAGCAGTTATGTATTTCATACCAAAAATAATTTTTAAAAAAGCATATAAGACAACATGTTCTCAATTACGTAGACCCTTCAAAGTAAAAATGATGTCCCAAATAATGGCTTCAGACCTCTATTTTGTATGTCCACATACCACTGTAGTTAAAGGGCAAGCATTGGACTGGGAATTTTATGATCAAGATTAGTTTCTTCCACAATAAGCTCATAGAGTGTCACAATCAAATGAGTTTGAGATATTGAGCTAAATAAAGATAAAAAGATGACTTTGCTAAAGAATTTCTCAGGGTCTTTAAAATGCTACAAACATCCATGCAGGGCCAGGAATGCAGTGTTCCCAAACATATCTCATCATGAACATTTTTGTTCAGAATCTCCAGGGACTAGTGAGTTTTGGAACATACTTTGAGAAATACTGATCTTGACCTATACCAGCACTGACCCTGATTAGCTGTACAATGAGAAAATCACTTTCCTTAGTTCTTTGGCTTTATAAATTAAAAAAAAGTTTCTAGAATTCCTAGTATATTTCACCAAGAATTGAAAATATTCTTAAAACTTGTAATAAAATACTATTTAAAAAGAAAATGAGAAAAACTGTTGGATGCTGAGTCAAAGTGGTTGACTAAACTCGCTAACCAGCTAAAACCCTTTATTTCAGCAGTAGTCTCCCTGCATGCATGAGTTTGTTCAGGATTCAGCAAATTTCTATATAGCATACACTTTAGGGAATCTCACAATGAGTTGAAATCATAAATATTAAATGTTTAAATGCCAGGGAATTGTTCAAAGTGATTTGAACTTTTCTTCTATTCATTCAGTGTACATTTATTATGCCAAGCAGTTACCTAGGATGTGGGGACACAAAACTGAAAAATGCAGTATCCGTATTTAAGAAAATACATGAGCAGGGAAGACAGACAAAAAAAATAAATAAGAATCCTTCAGTATGTTAAGGCCTATGGTGTGATGGAAACCATAGAGTCCTACAGGTGCCTGTAGTAGAGGTTTGGGTAAATTATTCAGACTGGGAAAAGCAGATAGTACTATTTGAGTATTGAAGGAATTGAAGGAATTATTTAGGCAGAGAAAACACATTCCAAGAAGACAGGATGGCAAGTACACAGGCATGGGAAAAATTGTGGTATGGTTCATGATCCAAATATAAAGCTCAAGGGGAGAGGAAGGAAGCTGTAATGGCAAGTAAAAATGATGACAGAGCTTCTAAATGTTATCCATGGGCTTGGATATTTTCCTCTGGGCCTTGGAGGAACCATTGAAAGACCTGCATACATGAGAGGTGAGATAGATGGTAGAGAGACAGCCAGAAACAGAGGATACTTGTTTTTTTCTGACATGTGTTAATGTATAAGAGCATGACTGTACATCGGGAATAGAAGTTCAGGGACTTGAAAAATTATATCAGCTAACAAAGTTTACCGAGGACAACATGTCCTTGCTATGGCATTTAAAAATAAAATACAGTAAGACTTGGTTTGTGAGCATAATTCTTTCCAGAAACACCCTTGTAATCCAAAGTACTTGCATATCAAATCAAATTTCAAGAACCATTGGCTTAGTTGTGATCATGTGTCATTCGGCATCACATACTACTTGCACTCCAAGACATCATTCATTTGTCAAGTTAAAATTTATGACAAACGTTTGTTCATCTTGCAGAACACTCACAGAACAAGTTACTTGCAACCCAAGGTTTTACTATACTTGATTATTACATAGTTGTGTTCTATATCACTGATTTTCAAGTGAGTTTTATCCTTTGCTCATGGTTTCTGCAATAAAGAAAATACAATGAAGAGGGAAAGGTTTGGGGCACCTGGATGGCTACTAGGTTAGCAATCTGACTCTTGATACTGGCTCAGGTCGTGATTTCGCTGCCATGGCCATGAGATCCATCCCCATGATGGGCTCTATCTATTCTCTTATATACCTTATATATATATACCTTAAAAAAAAAAAAAAAAAGGAATTGCTCTGTGTGATTGGTGGGGATATTGATATGAGAAACCCCAGGGAACAACCCAACTGGGCCTCTGGAAGAATCCATGGAACATACTTTTCCGTGTCTCATGGAGACAGAGATTGAAAATCACTCTGTTAATGTCATATGGACAAAACATGCTAACTGACTTATTTTATATTTATTTATTTTTATAAACATTTTTAAATGTTTGTTTATTTTTGAAAGAGAGAGACAGAGCATAAGCAGGGGAGGGGCAGAGAGAGAGGAGACACAGAATCTTAAGTAGGCTTCAGGCTCCAAACTATCAGCTAGAGCCTGACATGGGGCTCGAACCCACCAGCCGTGAGATCATGACCTCAGCTGAGCTCTGGTGAACAACCAACTGAGCCACCCAGGTGCCCCTGACTTATTTATATTTAAAGAAGGCTCTTTGCTTTTTAAAAGTCTTTCAATTTTTGGTTTTCTTTCTTCATTCAATAGTATTTATTGGGAACATACTACTTGCCAGGTCCTGGGCTAGACACTGGGAAAACAATGGTGAACATCCCTATGTCCAAGGAGTTTATAGATCGCAAATCATTCTTTGAATGAGTATGAAGCCACCACTCTGCAAATGTTATGAGAGAGACCTCCAGGGAACCATGCACCACTATGCAAGTGGTCGATCTGGTGAGCAAGGCCAGAGGAGGCTTCCCCTGGAAGTCTTCATTCATGTGAGATGGTCAGAAGATAGAAGTAAATGGCAGAGGAGCAGAACACCAGCCTGAACAAGGAATGTGAGCAGGAGAGCTATGAGGATGGTGAGCACGGTACAACTGAGGTGCTGTCTACTGGCTACTCTAGCTGGAGTGGGTGGGGGGCAGGGATACTTGTGGTAGGATGGGAAGTTAGGGAGGTGAGAGGAAGCAGTCAGTTTGGTGAGTTTCGTAGGCTGAGTTAAAGATTTAATATTCATCCGAAGAGCAGTGGGAAGCCACGAAACGACTGGAGGCAATGTATCATGACTTGTTTTTTGAGGCTTCATGTGGCATTGTTTCTACAGGCTATATGTGGTGAATATGTCAAACTTTGCATTATATGAAGAATTCAGAGACTTTGCCTACACAGGTTTCTGACTGCCATTGATCTAAGATTCAGGGATTTTTTGGAATTTAACCTAAAGTAAGTAACCCCTTCTGGAGTTCTCGTTTAGGTTTTCATATTTTGTGGATCACAGGGTTTATTTTCAAAATAACTCCAGGTCAATGAAATGACTGGCAAAATATCAAACACTTTTTAAAATGAATGGAAGGTGTGTTGCTTATATGATAGCAAAATTCTACTAAAATACTGGAAGGTTGAATGCCATTGACCTATGATAATTAACTTGAAGAGAAAAACACAGTGTTAAATTAATTGCTCAGTTGGAAATTATTTAGTAATTCTCTGACTTTTAAATCTCAGGGGCTTCCTTCTTGCTATAGTATTGTTAGACATCTTAAAATCATCTTAAGATGCAGGTTTTGAAAGATATTATTTTCCTTCTCTTCTAGTTTGCAAGTGTTGCTTTATGTGTCTAGTAATAATAATAATAATAAACATTGCTTGAGTGCTCAATATATGGTGAACATTAAATCCAAGCATTTTCTATGATCTCTATTATGTTAACCTCACAATTACTTCCATAAAGTAGGGATATTTTTGCCATTATTTACAGACAGGAAACAGAGGCTTTAGAAGGATGACTTATCCAAGGCTGTACCAGGTAGTGAGTGGCTGAGTGGAGTTTGAACCCAGTAGAGCTCACGGCTTAATTACAACAAGGTTTTGCCTTGAAAATCAATAAAAATTAATTAGAGCTGTATACTTTAAGCTACTCAAAAATTTTCTAATATGCGGGGAGAAGAAAAGGACTAGTATTATGAACTCATGGTTAATGTGGGTGGGATTCAGTGTCCTATTGTATTCTTAGGAAGATTATTGACGAAGAGAAAAATAATAGAGCACAGTATTTAAAATTTGTTAATGCCAGCCTATTTGACATTGAAATACTGTGAATCAGAGGCATCCGGAATCTTCCCAACCATTCGAATCTGTACCGTACAATGCGGTTACTTGGCAGGGAGTAGGGGATAAAAGAAGTCTTTGTAAAATTACTCTATTGACAAATTTTTAACTAATAAGAGTAGAGAGACTTTTGGAGTAATGATTTTATATATTCCATTTAAGTGCCTTCTTGCTAACCCAGTTGACCCTTTGAGGCAAATAAACAAAATGGAAACCTCACACTAGATAGGACATGACTTTTGACTCAGGCTTCTATCAAGGAAAAGAAAGTACACAAACATCAGTGAATCAAGCTGTCTGGTTCAAATTCTGCCTTAGTTACTCACTTGCTGAGTGACCCTTTACAAGCTAGTCAAACTTTCTTAATCTTAATTTACCCATAGAATTAGAATAATGGTACTTCCGCCACCATGTTGTTGATGAAAACACTGGATTCACTAGACTTCAAAGTCTGTGTTCTTTCACTATGTCATGCTAGACAAGAGAAAACAAAAAATGAGGCCATAACAAGCAATGGAGCTAATGTGCTATTAGGGATAACTATCCATTTTTTCATACATGTTGAAATTGAATGCTCATTATAGTCAGACTAGAGTCTATTGGATATGCTCTTAAATGTCATGCTAACTTGTAATATTTAAATGAAGACTAGGAAAGTGGTCTTTGTTATTGCTGCCATTGCTGATGCATGGGAGTACAGTACGAAGTTCTGAAAAAGATCATGGGACTAGGAAAATTAATGACTTCAGGTACGGGCCTAGCCTTCCCAGGTGGGTGCCCTTGATCAAGTCCCTTTACTTCTGGCCCTAAGGGAACATCTAAATGATATCTCAGGCCAGATACTATTCATAAATTTATGGTTGGGTTTACAAAATTTTGATAGATACAGGAGCTAAGCAAAGGGATGTAATGAGATAGCAAGATGAACTACAGAAAGAGTAAGTGATACTGCTTATTAGTGATATCAAGCAAGCCTACAAGAGATCGGAAGCACACTGGCTGTGCACAGTTTGGGTTAGGTTCCAGAGAATCCTGAATGTCTAAAAAGAAGTCTGGAATTATTCCATTAGACAACAAGGTCACCAAACAAAGGCAGGTCCCAAATATCTCTGTCATGTCATGAGCCATGAAACTGAGACCTAAAATCTTCCTGTTTAAATTAGATTCCATCTCACTTTTCTTGGGTGTCTAAGGCCTTACCTACTGAGGATCTGTTGCTAAGATTCCCAAGTTACACTGTTATGTGTGTTCACATAAAATACCATAATATACTTTAAAATGTAGCCAGCAATTGTCTTCAGCATCATGACTGTAATTTGCATTTGGATTATTTAAGCTATCTTGTGTCTCAACATGTGAAACTCCCTCTGTAAAGTATTTTGGGCATTCTCACACACAGCTTTCACGTGGTCCATGAATCAACAGGGATCTTCGTTCAGTTGAGCCATTTTTCCTTTCTGGATTTCTAAATGCCTCAGAGAGACATACCCCCAAGTTACTGTTCTATCCTTCTTTTTGAAAGCTGTAGTCGGTATGTTTAAGACACACTCTTCTTAAATGTGGAAAGAATACACGTATAACACAGATAAGAAATATGGGTCTTCTGTTTCTTGCCTTTGAAGAGGAAAGAGCATTTTGTTGCTGGGGCAGATACACACCAGACTGGGCTTTCCAGACTTTTCTGATTGAAATAAGGGTTAAGCTGCAGAACCACAGAGAAACCAAGACAGCAAACCACTGTCTGGAAACCACTCATGAGAATGACCAAAAGATTGGAAACCACTCATGAGAGTGACCAAGAATAAACCAGCAAAGCAAAAGAAGAGAAACTAGAGGAAAGGAGACATACAAATGCCGAGGCCTGAGTGAGAGTTGTGAGCAGTTCTGATGGAGAGACTAGGGCAACTTTGAGGTGTGCTCCACTCTGATACTGGAAGAGAGTTGGAAAGAGATATTTAAGGGTTTTTTGTTTTCTTAGTAAAAATTGTCCTCTATTGCAGATTACATTATTCTCCACCACCCCAATTTTTCCAGTGGAGTTTTTTTTTCTTTTTTTTAAGTTTTAAAGGAGATCAATCCTTAAATTTTTTAATGTTTATTTTTAAGAAAGAGAGAGAGAGAGAGAGAAACAGAGCATGAGCAGGAAAGGGTCAGAGAGAGAGGGAGACACAGCATCAGAAGCAGACTCCAGGCTCTGAGCTGTCAGCACAGAGCCTGACATGGGGCTTGAACCCACAAACCATGAGATCATGACCTGAGGCAAAGCTAGACGCCCAATCGACTGAGCCACCCGGGCACCCCAGAAATCTGTACTTGTTATGGAAGCAAGAGAATGCTGAGGCAGAGCAGCATGAAGCAGCATGTTCAAGCTGATCATAAACCATGTATGTGGCAACCTCTAAGTTGGAGAGCTCACTTCATGGTGCCATGAAGATCAGAGGTGCCTCGCACGTGGACACTCATTTTTCTAAAGTCAGGCAATGCTGATGGGAATGCCTGGCTACTCTACTCATACCATAAGCATCTAGGTTTAGTGGCCAGCGTGTGGGATGAGGGAGCATCATGAAGAAGAGACCTGTCGAAAAAATATTTTTCTTTTTCTCTTTTTCTGACACTGGATGATGCTAAACAGAAAAGTTAAAAACGCCAAATGTAAAAACCATTGAAACCGATCTAGTAAGAAATCAAAATACTGGAAATTTCAAACTGTGTCAATTTACTAATGTAAAACAGCTTTATGTTGTCATGCTTTGGGCTGCATCTATTCTTGCATTAAACCTAATTTTGTCCATTGACAAATTGTTCTCCATAAAATACAGGGAAGTCCTCTCTTGTTTGTGGGCACAGGAGTCTACTGGCCCTGCCTTTGTGGTTTTGTCATTTTGTCTTTTGTTCTACCTACTTACCTTTCTAGCTTCCCTTCATTAGGGAATTTATTGAGAGGAGGAGCTACGTCATATTTTTAATTCATCTTTGTTATTAGAAAAAGTCCTGCATAGTAGCCAGTAATTAAATGTCTGAAGAATCACTTTTAAAAGACACTATTGAATTTGAATTGAATTTGAATTTACAATATTTCTTACAGTCAAAATAATATATATACACACATATATTTTTTAAATGTTTATTCATTTTTGAGAGACAGAGCACTTACAAAGGAGGGACAGAGAGAGCAGGAGACACAGAATCTGAAGCAGACTCCAAGCTCTGAGCTATCAGCACAGAGCCCAATGTGGGGCTCAAACCTATAAACTGTGAGATCATGACTTGAGCCACCCAGGTGCCTCCCAAAAATATTTTTAAAAATTCCATCTATATGACGATTTTATAGATAAACTTAATGGACTCTTACTAAGTCTCTGGCAAGGACAACCAATTCATGAGCCGCCCCCCCCCCCCCAGGATAAATGATTCCCGCAAGCATACTAAAGCATTTTTTGGAAACTAGTTAGAAATTCCATATGATCAATCTGTTCAGCTTCACCCTCAGATCCTTCATGGTCTATTCTTTGCCATCTTGGTCATGGCCTTGCTGAGTCTTAAGCAACAAGTGCATATGAAAGGACTGGAATAAGGAATCCCAATACATCAAAAGCTATCTTACCAAAATTATTCTATTTTTCCCTTGTACATAAGCTTCTAAAATTTCCAACTTATACTCTGCACTATTGCTAAATAATAATGCACAAAATATCTCTCCCCAATTTCCAATCAAAGCCATATTAATCATTGCTTCTTCCTTCTGCTTGTTTAATAAATTCAGTGGATCCAAACTGCCATGATCACAGTAACAAGAAGTGTTATTAAAATTACAGATATAAAAAATTTAACAAAATCCCGGTTATCTTTCATTTTCGCCAATCCTACTTCATAAGTGTCTTAAAGTGTAAATTGCTTCTAATTTGGTGTCTTGAAAAACATTATTTTGAACTTAAAAAATAATTCATCATTAAAAGTAAACATAAATCCAATTTTCTATTTGGCCTATCCCAAGTTCTTCACAATGCACATGTGTTGTGGCAGAATTGGAGACAGCTCTGAATTTATGTTTCCCAGTTCCACAAGACTCATTGTGAGCTATATGTTCACTTAAGAGCAGAATCTTGCCCATTGCACATAACAACAGTATAGACAATTGTGATGATTTGGGGATTTGTGAAAATTGCAAGCTATATCCCAAGTATCAACAGACGCTCTCTGGGCTTTTCATGGAAGTCATGGGTATTGCGGGTGTTTTGTGGAAAGAAACTGCTCATAAGGAAAGTTTGTATGTCAAGAAATGCAGGACAGGATAGTCTTTGGAAGGAAATAGTACTCATTTAGCAGTATAATATTTCATCAGCTAAAGAAGTGCCTGGAACTAGAAAGATGATTTATTTTTTATGCTATTAATAACGCCTTAATAAAGGGATTTTTAATGTGAATATGCCGTGATCATTCTCCCTTGTATGGCGATAGAGTAATTTGCCTACTTAGAGGGTATTCTTCCAGACACAGGATGATTCTTCAGTGTTATTGTATAAGTAATTGCATTTTAAAGGCTATAAGCCTCACAGGGTCTATGTCTAGTACTAAAGTTCTAAGAGGCAGAAATAAATCATAGCATTCCACCCATTGCTCTGACAACCTTCAAGTTTGCATAGAATTATTTCTTCCTAAGTCCCAAACTCCATCTATTCACTTACTCCTATGTGCCAGAAACTCTGTTGGGTTCTGTATGAGGCAAAAAGGTGAGAAAGTCTCAGAAGTATAAGCTTGAAAACTCTTGGGTACCACCCTGTGAACATATGATTAGTACATATCCTGACTCAAGTCTCTCCTTTGGGGAGCCATCCTCTTGCCACAGTTTCAACATTATTAATTGCCTCCCTCCAATACCACCACCTTTTCTTTGCATTAATCTTTATTGTTAAAACTTAGCACTGTTGAAACAAAAAATAATATGTAGTATAGTACTCTTTAACATATAATATAGTTATATGCTATATAAATTATTTATCTTATTTATTTTCTGTGTTTATAACTTAAAGGTAAGTTCCATGTAATTAGAAAATTTTATTTATTTTGTTCAGTGATATATATATCCCCAGTGTGTAGCACATAATGGAAGCTTGATAAGTAGTTCATTAGTGAATAGGGACAGAATTATTCATAGCATGGTAGACTTTATAGTGATATGGAAGCACAAATGGAAGCTAGCTTTGGTTAAATTTTATATAGGGAAAATTATATTTGATCTGGATTTTGATGGATGAGTAGGAGTTCACCTTACAGACAGGGAAATGGAGAGAAGCTAATTCAGGAAGAGAGAGCAGTGTGTGTGGAGTATGGAGATGTGTGTTGACAAAGAACTATCAACTCTGGGATAGAGAATAAAGTTTATAGACTTTGAAGGGGAATTTAGCAGAGTGGAGTGGTCAGGAAGGGTCAGAGAAGAAGGTTCAGAAGAAGGGTCAGAAAACAGGTAGAGATTGGGCTATGAAGAATAGATTATATTATGGTCGGAAGTTGGAATTTCATTTTTAAGGCAATGAATAATCTTTGCAGGACTTTCTGCAAGGAAAGGTCAGATTTGCCCTTGAAAGATCACTCTGTTGGCAGCATGGAGAGTGGATAGGTACTCAGTATTTGTTGAGTTAATGAATGATTTCTCAACATTACTTTAGACCTTTCAATTTGGTGATTCCTCAAGCTCTACTATAAGTATTGACAGATTGAGAAAATAAATAACTCTGAATGATGGAGCAGTTCTAATGAGGAAGATAAGATCACACCTAATTTTTCAAAACATTAAAAAGGGGAAAGATTCCCCAAGCCTTTCACTGGCTCCTCAACTTTTCCTATCTTTACGCCAATCTTGGTTATTCCTGTTAATAATCTCTTTTCTCTGAAAATCATTAACTGTCTTAAACAGAAGCTTTCTACTTAAAAAGCGAAAACAACTTTTTGACTTTTTGCTGTCTGCCAAAATTGATTTGCTACAAATCAAGTTTAGCTATGTACTTCTTATTCATTATAGAAAGTAGTTAACGCAAATTTAAATATCAATGCTCCCCACCACAGATGAAAACAAACTTATGTAAAAAACAGATTGCCAGGCAGGCTTTGAGGAGTCTCCAATGTGTACACATTCAGAATGATTACTCACTCCAAATCCCTTCCAATAATATACCTCTCATTCTCTCACCTGTCCTGGTGATATGGGAATTAGATCTTAAATGAAAAATAATTTTCTCAGATGGTTCTTGGAAAACAGTCTGCATCTTTAACCCTGAGTAAAGAAGAAAGACAGATAATTTGTTATTTCATCTTTCAAAGCCTAGTCTGGTTAATATCTTAATCAAGAATAAAAATTAAAGGTGGTCTCACAATTGCTGTTTGTATCTAAAAGCTAACAAATTATTTTTTTTAGGTTATATGGACTGATTTAATTTAAAAAATTCTTTTGAGCTAAGCCTTTAATTATCAAATTAGTTATTCAAGAAAAAAATTAGGTAGCAAAGTAGTACAGCAAATATTAAGGAAGTGCTAAACTAATTTTCCTTAATTAAATAAAATTTCTCTGGCTAGATTATATAAGCCAGCAGTAATACTATGGGAAACTTTTCATTTCTCACGAACAAAATAGTACATAACAAAACCTGACATAAAATGTTAGTGGATTCTGACCATCCCAAGGAAAGGTTGAGAATGCCACCCAGACCATGGCCTATAAAGGACATTGTATATGTCACATTTATTCATCTTACACATTTTTCACTGAGTGTCTCATAGGGATCAAGCAGATAAGAATGAAGAAGATCAGTAAGACCCCTCCGTGACAGAGCTCACACTTCAGTGAAAAGGGGAGAAAGACAATGAAGAAATAAACAAGTAAACTATAAGACATATCAAGTGGTCATAGGGCTTTGATGAAAATAACATGAAGGAGGAAGGATGCAGGGGTCCTCAGCAGAGCTGTCACGTGGTCAGGAAAGCCTTGCTGAGGAGATAAGACTCCCAGTTGATCCCTCATTTTCTGAGAAGCCTTCTCTCACTTCAACAGTAATTCAACAGCAACAGACCACACCACCAACTCAGTGGTTTGGATTGGTCATTTACCAATTTCTTTTTTCTACCTTACACTGTTGGCATTTGAAAGTTACCTGGCTTTATTAGCAAGTACATTTGCTTTCAATCTGATTTCCTGGTGATGGGATTTAAAACTACCTCAAAAAATGGAAATTTCAATAGTTAAAATTCTCTTACTATTGTGGGGCGTGTGAAATCAGAGAAGAGCTACAATTAGCCTAAGCCAGTTCAAGCTTCCCCACATGGTTTTACTAATACCCTTCGAATTCTGACTTCTGCCATTCTAGCCATATGTCTCTTTAAGCAGATACACTCTGTAGTGCCAAAGTGTGTCAAGGACATCACTAGGTTACCAAAATCATTTTTATGTGCAACTTTTTGCAATATTCCAAAGTACTCTTCCACCTGAACCCCACCCCAACCCCTAAAATATAATTTTAATAACACACATTAAAATGTCATGCTGATAATAAACCCAGAGATATATTACAGGGAATCTGTCTGCATTTTTTTAACGCCTTTTGGCACTAACATAATGGCGTAAGCACATGGACTCACACACATTGCCTGAAATCTTTTTTTGTGTGTGTGTGCAGGTTTTGAGTACAAAATAGTGTAAAAATTCATAATGATGTTATTCAGTGCATAAATGTTAATTTAAGATAGAGCTAGGAAGGTAGGAATATAAATTTGTATTTGAGAGATGTACTAAAGGAGTAGAAGTGTACATATATGTGATGTGGCTTTTTGGTTTCTGATCACAGCTTTATCATCATATTATCCTGTGTTGCTGCTGGGGAAAGCAACAAACAGTGGCTTCTGCCATCTCAGTGAACAGAGATCTCTGAAAATTGCACCTGTTCATTATATGAGAAAGCCTTCTGTGGGCAGAGAGTAGGAATTCAGTTTTATTCTCAAACTGTTGCCTAATTCTTATAACTTGTGCATATTTTTTTTGAGTCATGATTGTACAATCTGCTACCCATTTGGGGATAAAAACATTATTGAAATTGAGCATACTAACTTTAACCAAGCTGCATTTTTTTTGTGAATTGGGTTGTAAAGTTAACTGCCACGGAAGAGCCATGTCCTGTAAAAATTAGCATGCATGCGCACACACTCACACACACACACACACACATATTCTCTCACAAACACACCAGGGAGGACATCATTTAACACTTGGAAGCTCATTACTCTTCTAAAATAAAGAGTTAAATTTTTTTCCCTACTGTTCTTCCCATCTCTGAAACACCATGAGTCACGGTGTTTCCCATTTAACAAACACCACGGATTCTTTATTGTCTGTGAGGCTCCTATGTACGGCGATAAATTTGAATTAGATATGTTATGTCCCAATTGACAGTAGTGATTAAGCCAAAAATAAGTGCATTCTCCTTTAAATGTTAGCTGCAGCATCAAGTAACATTCCCCTATGTTGTGCTATACTGAAACAAGTCAGTCTGCACAGACCAAAATGTTGATGGATATACAGCAGATCAAAAAGAGGGGAGTCATTTTGAAGTGCTTGCTATCTGTCTGAGACGATAGGCTTCTGAATTTGTACCTCTTTGCAAAAGAGACTTCACATTATTTTGTCAGTTTGTTTCAATTTGAGAGGTGTTGAAAATTGGTATTCATTTTTTTGATATAACCCTTAAATTGTACAATTTAAGAAAACTGACTGAAAGAGATAAATTAAATGGGTAGAAATATTTTCAAATCAAAGACCAACTGACATATATAAAAATGATGTATGTTTCTTACATGGTCCACAGGGAGAATTCTGCAGGCTTGCTATGATCTCTACAATTTGCTTCAGGGCAAACTAGATTCTGGGATATTCTATTATCCCTTTGGTCTGTTTATCATGGAAACTGATGTACAAATCGAGAGTTCTTTTTGGTCTCTTTCTTTATATATGGTTGGAACTGGTAAGAATTCACTTATCTCATGTCCTCACCTTCGGTAAAGTGCTACAGAAGAGTTCAGTGACCAGTAATCAATTATTATTGAGAAGCAATCAATTGCTAATTTCCATAATTATGCACATCTAAACACTATGAACAAGAAAGAGAAACAAAGCTGCACTCCAAGCATTGCCTTGTTAGCAGTATTTTGTTAACACAGGCTCTAAAAAAAGATGCCGCAGCTGGTACCACAAATGTGTTTCCAGTATTCAGGCCATCAACGTGATTCGTCGATAAATGTATAGAATCAGCTTCTTGCTAAAAACTACAATTACAGGTGATATACAGATTGAAATCACAGGGCTGGTTTGTCGAAGAAAATTGTCCTAATGATGGGTTTTCGGATGGGGAATGCAGCTCTTTTCTTTCTCTGTGATGGGTTGTGAAGGCAGCTGCACCTGCCTCTATGCTGTATTCTGCCGCACTTAATGATATCTGATGATATCATTAGGCAAAGTGTTCATAAACAGATGTTGAGCCTGTGCCTAAATGCTGTCAGATGAGCGGTTGCTGGCCTGAAACAGTATTATTTATATAGAACATTTACGTTTGTTATGTTAATAACCCCACTATTAGCTCTCTGGATGTTACGTTAGGAATGTAAATGTAGTTAATATGAATAACAACCTCTTTACTCTTTGTGCTGCAGTTGAGTATAACTTTTAGGCTTTGGGAGAGAAACAAAGATACCCCCACCGAGTCCTTTGACTTCATTTTTGGGGGGGCCCCATTCGAAATCTTGATCAGAAGAGAAATGGTAAATTTCATAGGACAGATGTTCAATATTAAGATTTGATTTTCCTAAGAGTTCATAATTTCAAGAGATTCTGATATCTGTGGGTTTTCTTGTGTGAGCCCAATCTATGACCTTTATACTTTAGACTGGGTTTCATGGACACCAAATTGACAAGTATCCATTTCAGTGAAAAAGACCTAAGTAAACTGTTGGATGTGGACCCATTTTGTTTCAGCTCCTTTTCTGACACTACCATTTTTCTTTCCCACACAACATGTTGGGAAACTAAAGTCATGGGCCATAGTCATTTTGTTCATATTTGTGTTGATGATTTAGGCATCACCCTGATGTCATAGTTGCTATGACTAAAGACGTCACAATCATTCTGTGTATGCGTGTTTAAGCCGAAGTTGCATTGTATATCTCATAGTTAATTCATGCAGAGTAACTTATGTAAATTCTGGCAGTCATCAAATGTGCACTACTTCTACAAAATTCTGTTCTACTCTAGTAGTCATATTATTTTCTGAAAGAGCCTTTGTCATTTTTTTATGACATTTTAACTCTTTCAGGAATTTTCAATCCTGAAAACTTGCACTCACCTATTTTCAATACCAGAAAAATTGTTACTTCAAATTTTTAATGAAGAAAATAATAGTGTTAATCTGGTGCTTCATTATAACCATAATTAGAGGTTAAAGTGATGTTTGAAGTATCATTCTCATCTCAATTAATGCTTATGAAATCATTCATATTGCTAAAACTGGTAAAGATGTCCCCGTGTGTTTGTTTGGTCTGTATGTATGTACCATGTCCTAGAGGTATGTGTTTACATATGTGACTTCCTTCATTTCATCTTATACCTGAGGATAATCTGAATTATCTGTGATTTTAAATAATCATAATGGAATCTGAGAGATGGTAGTTTTTCCTATGTCTTTTATTGTCATTTGAGTTGTGATATTCTGGTAAATGCTAGAAATTCCCAATTCTTTTTTTAAAATTTTATATTATTTTTTTCTTTTAGACACAGAGAGAGAACATGCAAGTGGGGGAGAGGGGGCATAGGGGGAGAGAGAGAGCAGGTGCCACACTCGGCAGCGGGTGGGGTGTGTGTGTGTGTGTGTGTGAGGGGAGTAGCCATATGACCTGAGCTGAAAGTCAGTCATTCAACCCACTGAGCCACCCAGGCACCCCTCCAAATTCTTTTTATATGGAGACTTAATATCATCTTCCAAATACGGAAATGGGGAAAGTAAATTAAATCAGAGGATATTCTGTTCCATATAAAGTGCTTCTTAACTACGATGTTTACATGGATATTTTAAAAAATCTATAACTTCTAAAATTGGAACACTTAGAAGATAACTTTTCTTAAACTGTGGCTTCAGGTAGTAAAACTCTAAAGAACTTTGCCTGTAAGAAAAATTTGGGTATGGGAAGGAATGAAATAACTCTGAACATATTCCAAGCAACACGTGCAAAATATCTTTTATAGGGAGAAATTAAAGCAAGGAGTCGGGAGCTTCAACCACTAAGGCATTGTATTTTGATTTGCTTGACATTGCTGGAAGTTGTTTGAAAGAAACTTGAGTATTACCTTTCTATTTGTTCATCCAGTCAACATTTAGGAAAGCTGGCCAATAAAAATGTTCATTCTGAACTCCTCAGAAATTTAGATCGATCTGAGTGAGAGGATAAAAGGAACTGCTGAAAGCATCAACTATTGTTGAAACAAGATCAATTCATCAAAGTCTATTTAAGAGGCATGGAAGCCTAACGCTATCTCCAAGAAGTCTTCATTTCCTGTCTTCTCTTCAGTAGCAGTAATTCTGCCCAGTTCCTTAGGATGAATGCATGTCCCTTAATGATATATATTAATAGTAGATGTTAATTTCTCTTTATTCTTAAAGATGGTAAATGATGTAGTCATCTGGCTTATAATTTTCCAAAATGTTTCAGTTTCTTATGTTGAAATTGGGTGATGTCCACTTTCTAAAAATATCTCTTCTGCTGCCAATTGGTGCATGCTACCTTTTATTAAAAGTGTTTTTCTTTATCTAGAGAACTAGACTTTCATGAAAACCTCCTCATGCATATTAAATATGATTTGTCCTGGTCTGATGAGATGATTTCCCTATATGAAAGGATTATTGTTTTGCCTGTGTCCCATAATAAACTCCAAAGTTCGGTAGAAGGTAATGAGTGGATCTGGATCAAGCAATGCGAATTCTAACCTTGGCTTAACAAATCATTGTTTATGTTTGAACAAATGTACCACCTTTCTAGGCCTCAGTTTTTCTGTTGTATTATATTTATGCCATCATATTCTCTTGCTTCTTGAAAGGATGTCCATATAAATTATAAAATATGAAGATTGGGTAGAAGAAGAGTGTGAGTCCTATTTCAACTGAAACTAAGTGGCAGTTAATACTGTTGTATTAAAACATATAAGCCATTTTGAACAAGCACATTAAAATAAATCTTTATTACAGAATATATAAAAATTTTTGTTACTTGTGATGGTAACAAAAATAATTTTGTCATTAGTTATGTTAGTTTTTTATTATTTTTTAAATTATTGTGTATGTCCCCACCAAATGGATAGGGGGCATTCAAAAATATATTTTGCCAACATAAATAATACAGATTTGTTTATTGTCAGAATATCTACCTCTCTCCTCCATAAATGAAAGTGACTTTAAAGCAATCTGCCTGTTTGTGTTTATAATTAGCTTAATTTTTAGCATGTTTTTACACGATATATCTTTGATTCGCCGATATGGCATCTTGTGTGTCCTAATGGGTATACTCACTTGAACGACCAAGGACTTTTATCATTTGCTTGAGCTTCAAAGTCTGTGATAGTTAGGACATTTCACATGGAACTTCAACTTTAATGTAAAAAAATGTTTACTTTTTAAAAGTAAAGCCAGTATCTTCAAAAATGGGTCATAACCAGTTTTATATTAAAGACAAGTGAGAAGCACTTAGGAGATGCTAATCCATACAATATTTTCTTGTATTATTTATTTTTCTAATTTTGAAATTGTTTATTTTGTAATTAGATGGACAGATAGAAAATATAAAACATTTAGTCAACTGTCATGGCTCTCTTTATGTATTTTCTTGGGTTTTATTAAAATGTCCATTCTGTGATAGTATGTATTTAAGGCCCATTTGAAAGTATGCCATTTATATTGTGCCCATCACAGGTCATCAAGGGCCTGTGAGTAGAAATTTGGAGACATCGGGTAAGTAGACATGCTGCAGTCATTAAAGTTAACAGTTTAAGAATGGATAAAGCAGGCAGAGGCTGCTTTTGCCAGTAAAAAATGTAAAAAGTACATGCATTTGTATGAATCCCTACTTGTTGTTTAGCATATGAGAAGACTATGGGTCTGTTCTTACAGTTTTGTTTTGGTGCCTTCCTCTAAAATAGCCATAAGCCTTCAACTTTGAAGGATCATTATCATTACAGTTTTCAGATAAGGCACATCTTTGGCGTCCTTTAGTATCATTAGGGAATTGTCCAGCAAGTAACTGCTGCCTCAGAGCTGACTTTCACCTAGAAAGAGGGAGAATGAAGAAGAAGAAAGGGGAAGAAGGACAAAGCAAGGCTACTGATCTGTGGAATATAACATTAGTAACCGAATTTTGCCTTCAGTAAGCAAAATTCTTAACTGGAAAAGTATGTTTACCGTGATGCACAAAACTTTCCCCACGTGGGCAGAATCACCAGTTATGGGGGCCCATTTCTTCTAAAAGGAAAGACTTTTTAACTCAGGGTGGGGGTACATGATGACTGTGACAGTGGCCTGAATTTGGGCATTTATAATTACTTTCACCTGCAATTAAGCAGTCAACTTGTGGTGGGAGGATAAATGTCAGAAGAGTCACCATTTTTCAATCTTGTGTCTATATCAATAAGATTGAACTCATTGCTAACTGGCATGTAGAAGATGTACTACTCTGGTGCCCTGGAACTTTGCTGTAAAATGGCATGGAATTAGGAATATGGAATTTCTATCATAGATGAAAGAGAATGGTATTTATTCCTGGAAGTATCATAGAGTCTAATTATGATATTGTCGTATATAAAATAGCCAAATATATGAACCATCAGAGGAGTTCATAGGACCAATTCATCATTTATAGTATATATTTATTCACAAGATATGGCTATCCTAGAATCCATTACCTTGGACAGAATTGTTAGAAACTTACATCATTCATCAAGAATTAAGACAAAGCTTCACCCAGAATGTCCCTACCTTCCAACCATCATTATAACAATACTTTGTTCTTTTCATTCATATTTTATTGCAGAATTTTAAAGGTTTCCCCCCATTGACTTTGGCATAGAATATCTTAGCATATTTAATGACTTTCAGGTTTTTATGGTATATTTTCCAAAGAAATTTATAGTTTGGAAAACATGTATACAAAGAGCTTTCTTTTTTTGTTTTTTAATTTTTTAATGTTTATTTTTGAGAGAGAAAGAGAGAGAGAGAGCATGAACAGGGGAGGGACAGAGAGAGGGAGACACAGAACCCAAAGCAGGCTTCAATTGTTTGGGGCTCAAACCAACAAACCATGAGATCATGACCTGAGCAGAGCAGAAGTCAGATGCCCAACCGACTGAGCCATCCAGGCACCCCATACAAAGAGTTTTCTTTATGTTCTATCACCATAAATAAATTAATAAATATCCTCAAGAAATTACTACTAGAAAATTATATTTTTAGGTTTTAATAGACCTTTTATAGATTTGTCTTATCCTACCATTTAGAGTCACTGAAATAAAACAATAATCTTTAAAATATGGTTCTCTTCAAAACACCTAAATATTTGAGGTTTAATTTCAATGATTAATTATTAGCATTATTTTTTAGAGTAGTATTTTCTAAAATGTGTCTCCTTGATGCTTTATGGAAGAATTATCCATGGCCAAATAACTTTCAGAAAGTTTGTGTATATTACTACTCTCACAGAGAGTCACAATACAAATTAATATTAAAAAAGAATGTAAGATGTTCAGTATAAAAACATTTTCTTGCCTAACTCAGTTTTTAAAAATTTATGTAAGTATAGAATCCCTTTTCTCTTTGGATTATATACTGCAGAACTAAATTCACTCTGGAAAACATTTTTTCAAGAACTGCTTTTCTTTTTAATGAAAGGAATAGGCAGATTACTTGTACATAAGTAATCTGAGTCATCTTAAAATTTCTAATTTTCTCCACATTCTATGAATCTGCTAATTGAATTGAATATCTGAAATAAGTCACCCAGTAACATATCTTCCTTAAAGAGTGGACAGTCTCTGAAATTTCCACATCATTACTAATATCAAAACCACTATGTTCAAATTTTACTTCTAAGTACTCTCAGTTTTCAAAGTTAAGGTTTCTCAGACTGTTGAAATGACACAAAATATTGAATCAGAACAAAACTTTATAAAATAATTTAAAGGATATTCTTTTTCAGAAAAGGACAAGCTATGTTAATGCCTTTTAGAAAATCAGAGGGTGCATGAACGAGAAATGATTGACATTAAGGTAAGGACAAGATGTGGCCAGGCCTTTGAGAGAAATTTGTTGAGATACAGAGTTTCCCCACTTTCTCAGCAAACTGAGAGAGTGCACCAGGGTACCTATACCCTGCTGATTAATAGGTTAGTCTCTCCACCCTATATTTAGGCTACATACTATATGGTGTAAAGGTGATTTTGCATTTCTATGGACTTTTCTAGTTTTTGAGAATCTCAAATCCAGTTACATAAATGAAGAACCTGAACAGGAATCATGACATGATAGGGATACCTAGAAATACTGCCTTTGATTCTTCAACTTGAAACCAATGAGCAAAAGCTCCTTTGCATTCCAGGGATCTAAAGTCATGAAATGGGTGCAACCCAATGTCATTATGTTTGTTGATTGGTTGAAGACTAAGGAAATATAACTGAGAAACTATTTCAGAACACATTGAACTTATTCTGAGGTGTCTTAGTAATTGGTTCTTATTGCTAAATATTTTTGCAGAATGCCAATAATCGTTTTTCAGTTCGGGAATGTTAATAACCAACTCACTGAAGCCTGGTGTCCCAAAGTTATGATGATGGAACAAGCATTTAAGGCTCTAAAATGACGCCCTCCACTGTGTGACTCTATGTGCTTTGGGATCATTTTTCTTAAAATAAAAACACTTTGTTCGTATTGGCTTTAGTAAAACCTAAATGGCTCCATGAACTACTTCCCCATACATGAACTCCTAACAAGAACGACAGTTATCCCACATTTGTAGATTAAAACAGGAAATTCCTATCATCTCCCAGCATCTTCTCCCTTTTAGAGGAAACTGGTGAGCTCTGAGGTTCAGTATAGGAGGCAGAGCTTTGAGACCGCAGCTCATACTTCCAAAGAGCTGTGCTTACCTCTCAGCCAGAGTGCCCATGTAGAAATCTGTGACACAATGATAGTGGCGCTATTTGTGCAAACAAGTGTCTCATTGAAAGCAAAAAAGCACATTGCTTGAAAGGATCTCTTAGAACCTTGAAATAAAAGTATGGCTGCCTAAGAACACACTCATACCCACAGTAGTATTTCAGCACTGCTGGCTTAGCTAACAAACAAAATAAGGTTCAAATGGCTTAACAATCCTAGAAACGGAAGGCATCCGTTTAATGAGGTCTCCTCTGCTTGAAATTAAAGTAGAAAGAGTTTTACGGAGAACAGTATTCAATAACAAAATATTAAATGATAAACACAGATTGCTTAAAATCAGACGGGCCATTTTAAGAAAAGCATTTTAGCTCATCATGATATGTAGCACCTTATTTAAATTAGGAGGTGTTAATTCGTAGCTTGAATAATATATTAATATAATATGTAAAGTGAATGGCATTGTTAATCACAGTCGCGCCTGGAACGACTTTGCTTCTGTGCACTGAATGTTAATTTTGCAAAACATTAATTTCAAAGATTTTGCAGCAGTGCTTTTGTAATTAAATATTAATGTCACATGTTATTGCAGTAGCATGTTTATGAAAGCCGGCAACACTTCAAGTCAACTCATTTGTTTTTATATTTATTCTTGTACATCTGCAATCCCTTCCATTTCACAATTTCAAAGTGAAGGCCATTTTGAATAGTCAATATGTGAACATTTTTCATTGTAAGCGTTTTTTAACATCCAACAGGGTAAATATTTAATGTTGTGTTTTTAGCTGGTATAATTTTTCAGAAAATTGGCTATAACTTTTAACAACTCAAAGGTACCTAAACTGTCTCCAGTTTTGGCTTAAGTGATCTGAAAATAAAGTAGCAATAAATGTGAAGAAGCTGTGTAAAAATATTTAAGAATTAGAAGGCTTTATATGAAAGTTTTGAAATTAGAACTGCAATTCTGTGCACGGGATATCTCAGTGGTTACATTGTGGCACACAATATCTCAAGAAAATTTAAAAGATAAAACTGACCTTTGGTTAACTTTGCTCAAGTTCCATAGTTAGATATAAATGAGAAAAATCTCACTTTGCAATGATGTACTTCATCCTTATTACATGTTTTGAAGTTATATATTTGCTTTAAGAGCCAATCCATTTTCTGCTTCAGCATGCTCCAAGAATACATAATACATGTGTCATTATATTGGTTTGCCCATGACTATTTTGACCAAAGCGCTGCATCTGGGGATCTTGCGCATGATACTCCCAATCTGCTAATTGCATTAAACCTAAAAATGAAGGCTTTTCCATTTTTGAACCTTGACAACAAGAATGACATTCAAGGAATTATATTTTAAAGCTATTATTTTTTCCGCTTAGTAAAGTCATCTTTTAGAATCAAATCTCTTGGATACATTTTTTTTTTTGAATTATGGAATGAGTTACCCAAGTACAAAAAAGAAAAAAAAAAGGAAAAATCAAGATACATAATGTTTGGTTATGGGCACATTTAACAGTTAAAAATTATATCTGCACCTGATGTTGCATGTTAACAGCTAATGCCATTTGACAGTGATGAAATTAAAGGATGAAGAAGAGATACAAACTACATTTTACAAGCATGATGGGTCTCCAACAATGCCATTTAAATATTATTTGTCACTATTTAAAATGAACCTTTCCCCTTTAAGCTATGCCATTACGCTCATTTGTCCTGTCACCACTGACAGGCTATATGACTCACACACAAAAATGGTCATTAGGTACTGCATCTTCATCTTATTTAAAAAAAAAAAAAAAAGAAAGAAAGAAAGAAAGAAAGCATTCTGATGCCTCTAAAAGCCTGTAATTATTTTCATCCGAAGAGATAGTGTTGCTTGGAAGGTAATTTAATAACCTTTTGCATGTACCTGGGGAATGCCTCTCCAGGGGACCAAGGTGCCGACATGCCATTCAGTCGTCAAAACATGACCTTTAATGGTTGCTTGGAGAGAAGTTAGCATGGAATGTTGTACACAGTGCAATGCTAATTCTGCTTTCTAATATATGCAAAATTTAGTTCTTGAGCAATGATCTTTGTAAGATGAATTAATATAGGTACTGCTCCAGGAAACAAAAGAAATTGCAATGTGAAAGCCTCCCTCCACCCATGATCTTTTGTACTTCAGTTTGAAGTAGCTAACAACTTGCACAATTTGTATAAAAAATGGTGCGAAACACTCCAGAAGTTGTTTGCTTCTTTTCCCCCTTTAGGTTGGTTGATGAATTCCATTCTATATACTATGGAAATGTAAAATAGGATTAAAGGGATTTCTTTGTTAAGTTTATTCCCCAAAATAAGGCATTGGCCCCAACTCCATGAAAAAGGAGAAGAAAAGCTTACCTCTAATATACCCTTTCTGTTTTAAACACAGCTATGTGGCTTGCTGAAATTACTAATGCAGTTACTGAGTCAATTAAAAAAAATTCCTTCATGGATTTTCTTGTTAAAATACGATATTTTGAACACTTGCATATACAAAAAGATGCGTGAGCTGTTTCCTGTGACAACCAGGTTCAGAAGCTCCTTATTTTGGTAGTCTGATATTAGATCCCTCCTTAGTTAGAAATGCTGGAATTTCAACTTCTACCCCTGACATGCCATCCGTCAATTTATTAGCACGCTGCTGCAGTAAGCCACTGAACAGGCTATATCAATTCGTTTAGTTTTTTTCTTTAAAATGTCTGTAATCCTCAGCTCTGCTCTCTCAACCGGTCAGCATTAAAGATTTATGTTGCACTTTTTTTCATTGCCACACCTGAATATGGATTACTTAAATGGGCTGTAAATAATTCATATCTGGGAATAAGTTTCCATTACTGACCAATGTTGTAATTTAATATACTGTATTATGGGTTATACAATTTTAGATTGTTTTCTGTGTGCATTCAGCAGTCAGGCAGACAACAGTTTAAGTAAAAAGGGTGAGATGTTTGTTCAGCTTATTTTCATGTTCTCTCTGTGTGCTCAAATCAGCAACAGGGCTAAAGGAAGCAGAAAGCTACTTGCAATTGCGTGTTTTTCTGCTATTTATGGAAATCTGTTTTTTAAAGCACTTGACCTGAAACAAATACAAAAATGTGTAATAGCATATCATTGATAAATTCAAGAAAAGAAAGAAAATGTGTTAATGTAGGTGCCTAGAAATCCTTAGTTCTTGAGAACTGAAAAATAATCTTGATTCTTGAACCCAAAGGTTAACTTTCCTGTTCAATGCTTGATTATTCTATGCATAAAATGCCCATGATAAAATTATAATTTATTTGACAGTTAAGTTTGAGTGAGGCTATTGGATCAAATGCGCAAAATGTTAAAGTACGAGCTATCTTTAAAACATAGGCAAGTGTTTACTCTTAAAAGAGCTTTAAACAATTTAAGATTAAGTTGAGTATAGTAAAAATTAATAATAGATTAATACATGAAAATCTATGAAGACACATAAGATAATGATTTAAAAAGGAATAATTTAAAAAGATGAATTAAAAAGTCGAATCAGAAAAGAAGGCCAGCATAAACTAGGGAAAAACATGCTGTGAATAAAGTCTGTTAGATCTTGAAATAGGAGAACTGCTAAATAATGCATAGTTTTATTTTTCTATCATTTGCATAAACCTTAAGAGAGTATTTATTTGTGTAAAACTTGATGTATCGAGTAAGGAGAATGAAAAAATGGCATTCATTTTGTTTTCATTTTGGTATTTAGGAAAAATATTCTGTTACATATGGACTACTTAGACCTAATCATCTGACTGAATGGGATGTGTGTCTTGAGCCAGGTTGGAAAGGGGCTGGCTGGAGAACAGTGCCCTGGTCTTGCTGCAGGCGATGCAGGTTGGCCCATGCTCTGCTGGGGAGCAGATGGTGAGCCAATGCTTGTAGTCACACTTACCTTCCTTGCTAAATCCATAATCCCTCGCTGGACACGGAGCCAAGGCAGGCTTTGGAGGCAGAAAGGAGGTTACAATCTGGACTTGGGTAGTGACTGCCAGAACTGAGAAAACAGCTCAGAAATTTCAAATGCTTAACAAGTTATCTGTCTTGTCCCTCAGCCAGTGCAGCATTTTTAAAAGTAATTAAGACATGATTGAAAATGTGGATGCCATCTAAATACAAAAATCTTCAAAAATCATCAAAACCAATAACGAAAAGCCACATTTAATATGACGTTATGCAAAAATACGTTTAAGATGAATTATATTTTTGTGATTGAAAGGAAGTATATAAAGTAAAAAACAGGAAAGAGGAAGCATTTGTTTTAGAGAAAAAGGCTTCCCTCCACCCCTCACAAACCTGGACCTTATAGAAGGAAAATATTTCATACATGAGGCATATTTATAGGATGTATGAAATATTTTCCTTCTATAAGAAAATACATAGCTACGTGACATCTATGTCTATATTAACATATGCTCCTCTGTAAGTTATTCTTTCAGAGTATTAAATGATTAGAGCTAATTTTTTCTAAATATAATATAATACTTATGCATGTATATGTATGTTTTTATATGTGTGAGTGGGGTTCATCATCAACACAGACATTATGACTCAGAAAGACAAAATAAAAATATTGAGTGGGTAGCCAAATTCTAATCATTTATAATAAAAGGGATAGTAAGTACCATCTGTTTAATGTAAAAAAAACCCTGATAAAATGCATACATATCTAGTACTAAATTGATAGCATGGAGTAATTCATGTAAAATAAAACACATATAAGGTATCAACTCATTCTACTCGGGTGAGATTGACTTACCCACATACTATCTACATAATAATCTAATGTAAGAATGAGCAAAATCTTTTGATGATGGCTGGTACTATACCACAAATATTTTTAAAAAACATTCTTCAGTCTACTTTGTGGGTATCATAAAATTCCTTAGTTGTCTCCACTGAATTTTTATGGTCCTCATTCTCTTAAGCAACACCCTTTCCTTGTAGATCATTCTTAGGTACACTGGCACTGAAGTCTATTAACTTGAGCAAATGTCCTAAAGCCTTTCTTTAGTCCATTGTACCTCCTACATTCCCCAAGTTGACAGAATGGTACCACACTCTGCTTGAATGTATGAATAACTCGAACATTCCACTTTGGGATGAATCTTTTCATTATTCTCTTTTCTCCCCCTCTTTTGAAAAGTATTTACATCTTTATTTGCCTTTAGGAAAGATCTTAACTTCTTCTCTTTATGAATCTCCTCATAATTCATTTCTTACCAGTGCCCTTGATCCCTCAATATACCCTTTCCTGGTAATACTATTTTCTTCAAAAATTGATGTGAAGAAATGCATTTTATTTTATTTTTGTGTTAATGTATTTTGCGAGAGAGAGTGAGGGAGTGTGGGGGAGGGGCAGAGACAAGAGGAGAGAGAAAACCCCAAGCAAGCTCTGCACTGCCAGCCTGGAGTTCTCCCTGGGGCTCACAGAACCCCAGAACTGTGAGTTCACCCCAGAAATAGTGACTTGAACTGAAATTGAGTTGGATACTCAACTGACAGAGCCACCCAGGTGCCCTAAGAAACACATTTTTAAAAATGTAGAAATGTCTTTTTCTACCTCACCCTAGAATTTAAGAAATATGTCTTGATATGTAATACGAGCAGGTCAGTATTTATCAAAGGATCTGTAAGAGCAAAAATCTTCAATATTAATATATTTTCTAAATATTATATATAGTTTTTGTCCATATAAAATTTTATCTTAGTCTATATTAGAAAAGTAAGCTCCAAAATAATTGATACTTATAGTAAACAAATGTTTCTGGAAAATGGCATTATAAAATAGTTCACTTCTAAACCTAGAATGAAAACAGATCTTATGATACTTACATCCATGTATTTTTTTTTTCTTTTTTTGGAGGAAGGGATAATTTCATAGGATTTTGAACAGGCCTGGAGGTGGGTGAGTGAATATGATTTCTGTTTTCAGATAAGAACAGAAAAAAACAAAAACAAATAAACAAAAAACAATTTTAAAGGTCCCTTTTAACAATGCAAGCTTCCTATGAAATCACATTTTTTAATATCAAAAGATTAATCTAGACCATTGTGGGCCTCAACAATTTAAAAACCAAATCAACAGTGCTTGCTTCGGCAGCACATATACTAAGAAACAAGTCAACAAAAGATGGAAGGAATTTTACTAAGACCTGAAGACAACACAAAGAAGTTGTACATCTCTGTTCCCCAATTTCCTCATCTATACAACTATACAATTATAGTGTTTGCCTGGTGATTTCTAGTGTATTGATCACCTCTGCAACATTCTGTGACTATGTGAAGCCGGAGAGGTAAACTGAAGAGGTAAATAACAGAGGTAAATGCCAATGAGTAGCACAATACAGGTAATGCCTCTGGGCAATACACAATTAATTACCAAGTAAGTGGTTCAGGCAATACTTGATACCAGTTAATGGGATGAATATTTATAATGGGTTCCTAATGTCTTATGTTTTAAATCTTCCACTGCATAATTTTGATACCTAATTTGAAACATATTTTGGTTAAATTAAATTGAGACATTAACAATGGGAAATGTTTCAAATATAAGGCTCCAAGGAAAATTTTGTAACATTCCCCACGTCTCAGGACAAAGTGGTGAGAAATACCCATTGCTATCATGCAAGGGTCCCACGTTTGGCATGGGGGTTGAGAGGGGAGAGGACTAAGGTCCCAGAATTGAGCAAAGAGTGGAACTATATCTGTAGACACTAGGGAGAAAGTATAAAGCAGAAGTAAGCTACACAAGGAAAAAAATGCACTGATGATTGAATTAAAAAATCCATTTTATCAACATCCTTCACGGTGGCTTCTGATCTCTAGTGAAATCTTCAGCATTTTGATACGTTACCTATTAAGCTGCAAAGAGGCATATGCCAATTCTTATGTGATATATAAAGCCTCCAAATAATTATTATATTTTCCATCAACATTATCACAAACATGATTAATTAAGAGAGACCTCTGTATTTCCTTAAAAGGAAATAGTGCTTTTATGGCAAATGACCTATTATAGAATTGGAAATGACTACATTGTCAGAAGTTGTGTCTCTTGGACGAAGCATAAAGCAGAGATCTTGATGTTAATGGTCATGGAAGATTCTGTGTTACCATCTGTCAGGAATTACTTACCAGTTTTTTGCTGACCAAATTCCAAATTAAGGGGCTCCATTTATTGGCTCAAACTTGTCCTTTATCTTAATTATAAATAGTGCTTATCTTTACTATCTAAGACATATAATAAAATATAGAGACTTTGATGGACTTAAGTAAGATTTAAAAATTTTCTACTTCCTTTTTCTTAGTTCAGGTAGTCATGATTTCTTGACTGAATTTCTAACACAGGTTCCTAAATAATATTCGTATCAGCCTTCTTGACTCATTTTAAGCCATACTTTTGGGGCTGGCTGCCAGAGAGATTATCCTAAAATGCAAATTGTGTTCCTCCTTGTCCACTTTTCATAATTCCTCCATGATTTTCCATAGCCATCAGAAAAAAGTTCAGACCTGTCATTATAACTTTCAAAGCTCTCCATGATTTGGCCCCTGATTGTCTTTTTAGCTGTATCTTTCTCTATCTGTATATCTAATTGATCTCTATCTCTATCTGTAATCTCTACCTATACCTATATTTATCTATATCTGTCCCTATGTATGTATGTATATTCCTATGCTGCATCTAAGTTCTATTCATCCCGGAAGCATACCTATAGTCACCAAACTTTGTCCCTTATTCTTTTGTTGGTTTTTCACAAACTGTGGTCTTCTATAATGCCACATCTAATATTTCTCTCATCAGACTCTTTCTTATATTCCATTTAGATGACACACCCTGCAAAGGGCCATTCCTAATAACTCCCCTCAAGTTTTTAGAATATGTTCTTCTAAAGTGCTCCCATAACAATGTAAACTATCACAATTATGCATCAGAGTGAAATTGTCTGTTTCTCTGTCTCTCCAATTTGAATATGAACTTTAAGTTCAGGAATTAGGTTTATTCCTCTTTGTATTTCCAAAGCCTAGTCAACTATGTGACAAAAAGCAGTTTTGGGCATAGCTGACCTCTCTGTTCCTGAAATTTCTTCTGCTGGCTTCTTTGGCATCATGCTCTCAGGGATGTTTCTTCCACCTCTTTGGTTTTTGCCTCCTCCTCTCCACCTCTTACTTGTAGTTACCCAGAGCTCAGTCTTCAACCCCTTTCTCTCCTTAATATCTACAATTGCATAATTGATCTTATTCATTTCTATGGCTTGAAATTATTATCTACCTGCTGCCTACACTCAAATCTCTACACCCAGTCTTGACCATAGATCTCTAGACCTATACATCCAACTACCTCTTTGTTGTCTCCATTTGGATATTTTATTCATATCCTAACCTCACAAGATTAAACAAGAATGAATGTTTTCCTCTCCACTGAAATCCGTTCCGCTCTTGGTATCTTCCATCATGATAAACACTCACTCCAACCACTTGATGGCTCGAGGTAAGAATCTAGAATTCATCCTTGACTCCTGTCTAAATCCAATCCAGAAGCCTGGATGCAAAGGCACCTTTTTCTATCTTCATTAAAACACTCTTGGTCCAAGTTACCATCATCACTGTCTGCAATACTGTAAAAGTCTTCTAGTTGGTCACTATAGTTCTGTTCTAAGCCTCTTATCATCCATTCTTCACTAACAGCCAGAGTGATCTTTAAAATATGTAAATTAAGTCATGCCATTTACCTGGTCAAAGCTTTCCAATAATTTTCATTGTATTTAGAGTAAAATGTTAATATCTAATTCCTGTTTTAGTACCCCCTGTATGATCCCTTCTAAATATTCTGTCCCATCTCAGTGCATCCCCTCTCTTCTCACTTTGCTCCAGACACACTGTTCTTTCATTTTCTTAGACATGTTAACTCAGTTTTTTGTACTAATTATGCCCCTACTGTTTCCTCTGATTAGAACATTCTTGTTCTTGATCTTTGTATAGTTTTCTCCTTTCTGTCATTCAGATTTCATCTATTTGCCAAGACTTGCATTTCTAAAAGTAGCCACTTAGTCCTTTACTATCACATTGTACTATTTTAATACTCTGAGTAACACTTACCATCATATATTTCTATTTGTTTATCAGTATCATTTGTCTATCTTCTTCAAACTTACCAAAATGCCAACTTCATCACAAATGGGACTTGCCTGGTCTTGTTCATTGCAGTGCCTACAGAATATAGAAGTGGGCCCCAAAGAGTAGAAACCCAGGACATTCTGGCTAGGTGAATGAAATAGCAATTGCATAGGAAATATGTGTGAATGAGTAAAATCTAAAACATTATGACTTGAAGGGTTGCTAATAATTAATGAACAGTGGAAGACTAACCATGACTTTTGACTTAAATTTTAGAGCAATTGGTGATATCCATGAGCAAGCGTTAAAAAATTATATGTGTTGCTAGAGTAGATAAGGGCCTTACAAAGTATCTGCAATTGTCCTATCAAGTGCTGATGAGGTCAAATCTCTTCTTGAATTTTTTTTTCCTCCTAGAAGAAGCCAGAAAAGTAGAAGTCAAAGAGGAAATAATAATAGAAATGAGAAAATGTACAGTAGCCCAAAAATATACCAACAGACTTCTGAATAATGCTCTCTCTAATCTTAGAAGTTTCAATGAATAGTTCTCAGTTAACATTAGCTTATGTTAAGATTACTTGGTTTATTTTATACATAGATCTACCTTAATCTTCTACTATTAGGGAAAATTCTTTTTTTTTTTTTCCTTCTTGAACATTTACTTGGAAATTGTTTTGTCTTCTCACAGAAATGGTATAGGGATCATTTAATGGGGAAATCCTCCAATATTTCACCACTTATTTATTCATTCAAGAAATACTAAGTACTTTGTGAAAAACTTGAAGTCTAATAAAAGATATAAAACATGAGCATACATTTCAAATATGTCCAGGGCAATTACATGTTACATATTATAGGTGCCAAGTAAATGCTGAAACTTTATATGAGGAAGAAATTATGCCCCGATGAAGACTCAGTGTAAGGGTCATGAATTACAATATCAAGAATTATATATAGAAATTTACAGTGTTCAAACAGTGAAGAATAAGAAGGAAGAGGGAGGGGGGGAGAAGAGAAGGAAGGGGTAAAAAGAAGAAGGGGTCATGGGGGGAAGGAAGGAAGCAAGGAAGATAGGAAAGGAGAAAGCAAAAGAAGAGAGAGAGGGAGAAAGAAAGGAAAGAAAGAAAGAAAGGGACAGAGTGAAAGAGAAAGAGAGAAGGAAAGTGCAATGGCATTTCAAGCAGAAAGAACAATGTAAGCAAGGTATGAAAAAGGAAATCATGAGATATGGAACCTAGTTTAAAAAATGAGTTTCCTTCCAGTGAGGCACTGGGGGCACAGAGCAGAGTTGGAAGTAATGATGGCATGGTAGTCTTTGGTCCTTCTATCACAGAGGATATGGCATGTCAGAATAAGGAGAAGAAATGTAGTTCTAAAGTTCTCCATAGTATGAAAGACAACTGATCATCTAATCATTTATTTATTTATTTATTTAGTAAATTCTCTTTTAAAGTTTATTTATTTTGAGAGAGCAAGCATGAACAGGGAAGGGGGCAGAGAGAGAAGGAGAGAAAAAATCCCAAGCAGGGTCTGCACTGAGTATGGGGTGATGCTCCATCCCACAACTCCAGGGCCGTGACCTGAGCCAAAATCAAGAGCCAGATGCTCAACCACTCAGGTTGAGCCACCCAGGAATCCCTGGTAATCATTTAATTTTTGTTAAAACCCTCTGACGCCTAACTCTCGTGTTTTGTCTTATCTTGTGACTACTTATATTTCCATCTCCAACTTCTGTTCCACCCCATAAGGGGTAAAGTCAATAAGATGACAGCCAGAGAACCTGTTGGGACAGAGGGAGTGCTCAGCCAATGTTTTCCCAAATGAATTTCAAATATTTGTCCCATGATTCTGTTAGTTTAGTCTTGGAGAAATTTGACAGATTAAAATTTTTCAGATTGAAGTCTCTAGATCCTTGATTGAAATTTCTTCTGTTTGCTTTTAAAAATTTTTTAATGTTTTATTTATTCTTGAGAGAAAGAGAGAGACAGCATGAGTAGGGGAGGGTCAGAGAGAAGGAGACATAGACTCCAAAGACAGACTCCAGGCTCTGAGCTAGCTGTCAGCACAGAGCCCAAAGCAGGTTTTGAACCCATGAACTGTGAGATCATGACCTGAGCTGAAGTCGGATGCTTAACTGACTGAGCCACCCAGGTGCCCCCTTTTTTTTTTCATCTGTTTTAAATGTTTTATTTACTTTTGTCTTCTGCTTTCTTTCTGGTTGGTACTTTCTGTGGGGAAAATGCAGATACCCCAATCTGGAGATGGCCACAACTGGCAGGAATGATGTCCATAGTAAGCACTCAGGGATTACGTGTCATGATCTGCACCCAACCTTCATGTTACTCCTGATCTCTAACCCTTACCTTTTGTGCAATTGTTAGCCAATTAGCCAAGGCAGTCTAACTTGTCTTATAAGATGAGAAAAATCCTACCTACCTTATAAAAGAACTTACTCTGTGTAGTCACAATCACAACCATGCTGTGGCTTTAATGGACAAATGTTCTATGGCTCAGTGGTGGAAGATGTATAAAACACATGGTACATAACCAGAAATTTAATAGATGTTAGCTCCCTTATCACCTCTTGTTTTGATTTCTTGATGTCTCTTCTGGAAAATTCCTTATTCCACATTTCCATCTGTGTAACTTTGACCTATCTTTCAATATACAGACTCACTTTATTCTAAAACTTATAAAAAGACTAATTGAAAAGGTTTATTGTCACAAATCTCTCTGTTTTCCAGATTCCTGGCATTTTATCTGACCTTCCTTCATGGTGGTTTTCACTGTCTATCTTGATTATAGCAGCACAGATATATGTTCTCTCCCTTTTGTGTTAAATTCAAATTCAAATTTTATATCCTCATGACATCTAATATGGCATTTTTTTCAAGTAATATATCCTGTGTAGATACATGTCGAATCAGTTTTTTTAATAGTTTTTTTTTTTGTGAAACTACTGAAAAATAAATTACATAGTGGAAAATCTATAAAATTATGTATAGAATTTAGCTTAATAAAGTAAATACTTTGCAACTGTCGAATAGATAAGACATAAATAAGATAAAGGTGTCTTAGTTTCTAGTTAACATGTTTATATCATTCAAAATATCTAAAAATCTAGTTAAGAATTTATAAATATTTAAGAATATATATGAGATGAGGGGCGCCTGGGTGGCTCGGTCAGTTAAGCATCTGACTTTGGCTCAGGTCATGACCTCATAGTTTGTGAGTTTGAGCCCTGCGTGAGGCTTTGTCCTGGAGCCTGGAGCCTGCTTCAGATTCTGTGTCTCCCTCTCTCTCTGCCCTCCCACACTCATGCTCTCTGTCTCTAAAAAATAAATAAACATTTAAAAATTTTTTTAAAAAGAATATATATGGGATGAAATTTAGATGTCAGTTCCTTTGCTATGTAATAGAAATCAAGACCACAAATCCATGCTTCTATGATCTATAGAGGTCTCACAAAGAAAATAACCTTTTACCTTAAAGTCAAAGTTGTACTGTTGATAATAAATTTAAAATACCCCCAAATTACGCATTTCAGGATCATGTCATTTTTGCGTGAATTCTCTTTGAAGAATTTACTTATATAATCCTTATCTTTTAGTTGTTGCTTAAATATT
Source organism: Hyaena hyaena (assembly GCF_003009895.1). Taxonomy (NCBI): domain Eukaryota; kingdom Metazoa; phylum Chordata; class Mammalia; order Carnivora; family Hyaenidae; genus Hyaena; species Hyaena hyaena. Next base: position 906,303 of record NW_024081012.1, read on the forward strand.
CTTCAGTCATATGGAAATTGAATTCAAATAAACTTAAAAGCAGAATTTAAAATTTGAGGAAAAAAAACCCCAGTGGAAAAAATACAAGTTATATAATTATTTATTCCTCCTGAATTTTAAAATAAAATATATAAGGTATCGCCTAGCTATCTCTCTGTCTTCAGCAACTTCTTTTAACCCTACTCTCCTGGCCTTGTGCTTATGGCATTTTTCTTAAAGATTTTTTTTAAGTGTCATTTATGTTTGTCACATACTGGCAGGTCCGAGTCACTGAAAATACTTATTGTAGGCAACATGCAGCAGTGATATTGTTTAGTTTTACCTTTTGTTTTTAAAAAGAATGAGGTTTGGAAGAAAAATAACTACACTCCCATTGATTAGACATTCCATAGCAATCTTAATTTCCTTCAGCATTTCTTTCCTATCTCTTGGGAAATGTATGCCAGTATTAGCCGTGAGAGCCTCTCCACTATTTGTGGACACTGAGGCAGAAAAAGAATTAATTTTGTTTTATCAGCTCCTCTACCTTTGCTGTCAATAAATTATCTTTTCCGTCTCTTCAAGGGTCTGACCTCTTGCCTTTCCTACAGTTGAAAAATGTCATTTTATTTATCTTTATCATGGTTACAATTTTCCTTTTATTTGCCACCTTTCCTTTCTTATCATTTTGTTCCCCTTTCACTTCATTTTATAATCTTCCACATCCTGTTTTGAATCTCATACAACTTACCCAGTATATTGCTATTCCTTATTCTTGATTATTTTTGTATTTTCTTGTTCATACTAATTGGTTCCATTTTTATTTCCAGTATATTTATTACTAAGTGGCATTCATTGCCTTTGGGCATACGTTAATTTATCTTTCAGGACTTTCCATTTTCTCTCTGGATCTTTTCTTTACGTATTTCTTTTTGCAACCTCCATTTCACTTCACTTTTCTCATACATATTGGTGTATTATTTTTGTGGCCTTTTTAATATGCCTTCATATCTGTAATTCATGCTTCATGTATTATTAGGAAGGTATATAAAATAAACCACTGTATGTTTGTCACCAACAGCATTACTTTGGATCGTCTAAAAATAGATTTAGATTCACTGTGCTGCAATTTGTCAGCAAACTTCTTTACAGCCATAATAGAGGGTTTACCTAAAAAACGCTTGGAAGCTACTTTGGAAAATTAAAAGGACTATAGATATTCTAATTTATGTACCTAAGAGGTCAGAAAAGGGGAGTTTATTGTAAAGTAAATAAACAAAATGTAAAACATATAACATTTCAGGAGAGATATATTTTGTCCTTTTGAGATACTTAACTGAGAAAAAGGTGATAGCCTTTGAAGTATTTAACTGATAAGATATATATATATATATGATTTATACATGTATATCTTCTACACTATATGTATATCTTTTATACAACTTTTATATATCATATACACATAACCTGTACAGTTTTATGTCTTTTTTCACATATTAAAACCAGATATACTTACTTCAGGAAAATCTTTGAAAAGTGTGAAGTTTAATGAAACAAACAAAAATGTACCAAATTGCAGTGCAATGCGATAAGTAGAAAGATACTTAGAATGTGATTCAAGAAAAGAAAAAGAGTGTCTTACAAAACTTCCTAGAATCTTCCACGCCCTGTGGAAAAATGACATTTAGGCTGAGTATCAAAGATTCATGCATACATTGTCACCTGGAGATGAAGGGAAGGGAGTCTTTGAAGACATTATTCCATGCTAATAATTGAAAGATAAGCTTCAACAGGAGTGGCATGAAATGAGATATATATATATATATATATTCATACATTTATATATATAAGTGTATGCTTTATTAAGAAATATATATATAAATATATATTCATACATATATATATAAGTGTATGCTTTATTAAGAAACTTAGATTGTCCTTTGGTTCAGTGGGACTCTTTGGAGATTTTAAGCAGAGAAGTGGCATAATCAGATTTGATTTTGGAAGAACTCTAGTTGGATGAAGAAACTATAGGCTTGCAGGTACCATGACCACTTTGGGTGGTAAAATAATAAGACTGACGAGAGACAATGAGGGCTCAAACTAAGGCAGAGACTAAAGGAATAATCAGAAAATAGATGAGTCATTTAAGGGTCCAATCAAGAGAACTTGGGAGTGCTTGAACATAGGCGCAGGAGAAAGTAAGAGAGACAGCATTTTTCAGTAGATTTCAGGACCACCCACTCAATTTAAATTAGAAAATAAAAGCTTTGAAATGATTGTCTATTAAGTCCAATTTCATCCAGATAGATGTCCAAGGTCCACTGACTATTTCCTTCACAACTACCTTATGACAATAGTTAATTATGATTAACAGTTGATTGACTTAAACATATAGTCAATGGGAAAAATAAAAATAGCTAAATATTGGATTAATACTTTATTGAATAAATGAATAGTGACACATCCAGACTTCCTAACATGCAGCAAGGGAGTCCAAAAAAACAATAAAAAATATTCCACAGACATTCATGCAAAATGAACACTGATGGTAGTAAATTCTAAAAATGGCAGAATTTGGTTCTAAATCAAATGCAATTTCCACATTTGCATACTATGTTAGAAAGCATCTTATAACTATGTTCATAGTATATTGTTCAGCTCATTTCCATAATCTAATTCAGTGATACTTATGTTCTTCAAATAGTATTCACTGATCATATTTTATCTCTTCTTTATTTTAAATTGTGGTTCTGTGAACTATAGACCACATCAGGGAAAGATTGTAAATATCATAAATATTATGCCAATTTCCTTAAAATGGCAAATTATGTAAAATTTATTTCCTACTCTTTCTTAGAAGAACCTAAAGCAGAGAAACCTTGGATCTTAAGGGTAGATTTTAATGCCTTCTTATTATAAGCATAAATTTTTTAAAATCCTTACATTTATTAAGAAGTAATTATTTTGAGAAAGTAGTCATGTAATGTACAGCCTTTGATTTTAAACAGATTTCAGTTTGGTCAAGTTTCTCATCCAAACTTGCAGAAATTCTAATATAATTGCTGGCTGAATTTGCAGTAAGTAATGCAGGTATTTGTGCCATAGATAAAATGCACTATTTATTCATGCTGTACATTTATTTACATTACATTTATTACCAGTAAAATGATGATTGTGATACTATACTGAGGCCATAATGGGGGCAAAATCCTCTACCAGGCACTTTACAAAGATTATTTTTTTTCTAATTCAACAACCTTTCAGACAAAGAAGGCTTTTATTATTATCGTTATTATTACTGTTGTTGTTGTTGGAACCTTTTATTCCTTTATTTTCCAGAAATTTGATGTCAGAGAGGTTATGTAATCTGTCAAACATTTCTCTGCTTGCAAGTGTAAATCCTGGATTGGAATCCATATCAGTTTCCTAAAGCTCATGCTCATTGCCACAGGGTCATTTTGTCATATTGTGACAGAAGCCCTCTCATTTTGGGGGCAGTGATAGGCAAATAGGGAGAAGGCCTTAAACAAAAGAGTTCTTATTTGGTGCAGAAGAACTACATTATATTATGCACCAAAAATGTGAACCATATGAACCTTAAGGAATAATAACATGAACCTTGAACAACAAACCAGACTTGTGCAAAGGTATCCGTTTCCTCAGATATGGTTAGCTCATGGTTTTCTCTTTAGTATCAAAGCTAAAAAGATTAAATTTCATTACTTAATTGATTATGATGCTTGTAATTTATACATTGCTGTTTCATTTATGCAGCTCACTTCAATTAACCTGTTGTATCATAAGCCAATTAACCTGTTGTATCATAAGCCATAATTATTATACTACACACACCTATAGCTTTTTAAATGATTTGATTACAGGATACCTAGATGGCTCAGTCTATGAGCATCCAACTCTCGATTTTGGCTCAGGTCATGGTCCTGGGGTGGTGGGATAAAGTCCCATATCAGCTGCTTAGAATTCTTTCTCTCTCTTAAAAAAAAAAATTGGTTGATTTAGTTGTGATATCTTATGAAATGTTCTAAGAAATTCAGTGTGGCATACAGGTATTTATGAAAAAATAACCAAATTAAAAGAAAAATCTTCTTTGTTGTTTATTAAATTAATTGATTATATATTTTTAACAATTATGTAATTGGAATTCTTAACTATTAACAAGCATCTGCCAAATGGAAGTGGCTCTGTTCTACTCATGTCTGTGCTTCTTAGGTACCCATAGCAACTTCACATTCACCGGTTACATTGTGTGATATTTGAAGCAAGTGCTGTATTTTCTTTCATTTATTATTTTCCCTTTCATGGCATCCCCATCAACCCATGAGAAAAGTGTCTCATAGCTTTTCCATGTTTCAAATGATTATGTAAGACAAGAGGCTGTGTTTCCTTAGTCATTACTTTTTTCCCCTTGAATATTTTGGCTCAAAGTGACTATCACAGGGGTGCCTGGGTGACTCAGTCCGTTAAGTGTCCAACTTTGGCTCAGGTCATGATGTCGCGGTTCATGGGTTCAAGCCCCACATTGGGCTCTGTACTGACAGCTCAGAGCCTGGAACCTGCTTCAGATTCTGTATCCCCCTCTCTCTGCCCCTCTCCCACTCATACTTTGTGTGTGTCTCTCTCTCAAAAATAAACATTAGTTTTTTTAAATTGGCTATCAGAATATTTGCATCATATCTTCTGCTTAATTTATGAGAGTAGCTTGCTGGTGGGGGAAGGAACATGTTTTCATTTGTTTGCTGTTCGGTATCAGTGGTGGTGTTTTGGCACAAAGAAACCTATTTTGATCTGCTTTTGACAAAGACTGTTATTAGATATAGAAAGTAATAAAAAAGTCATTGATTGTATAATTTTCTGAAAGACATAACAAATAAAGATTACTTGGTGAGAACCTCTTCTCCAACAATTAAGGAAGAGTTTTGTACATTATTCAGTGATCTCTAGAGCTTTTATACAAGATTCCAGGACGGTATAATCACCTTCCACCCCACACACCCAACACCAACACACACAGCCACATGGATACAATAGAAATTAATACATTCAGCCAAGACATATAGATTTAGTTTGGTTTGGTAGCAATTTAGGCACTGAGCCAAACATCCCATTTTTCTGTTTTGTTTTTGTTTTTGTTTTACAAAGCTAGCTTAAAACCAGTATAAGGACCAGTACAGCCTCAACCTGAATGTTGGAATTTTGACTAGTAGGTCTATGAGAGGTAGGGCTTCAAATTCCTCTTTGGAGAAATTTCTCCTTGATCAGAACATGGCATTTTAACAAATGGTCCACTCTGTCAACTATTTTATTGTGTTTCTGATGATCTACTGTTTTTTTTTTTTTTTTCAAGTTTATTTATTTATTTTGAAGGAACCTCAAGCAGGCTCTATGTTGTCAGCATGGAGCCTGACATGGAGCTCTATCTCATGAACTGTGAGATCATGACCTGAGCTGAAATCAAGAAGTTGGATGCTTGGGGTGCCTGGGTGGCTCAGTCAGTTAAGCATCCGACTTCTGCTTGGGTCATGACCTCTCAGTCCATGGGTTCGAACCCCGCGTTGGGTTCTGTGCTGACAGCTCAGAGCCTGGAGCCTGCTGCAAATTCTATGTCTCCCTCTCTCTCTGCCCCTCCCCCACTAGCTCTCTGTCTCTCTCTCTCAAAATAAAATAAAGGCATAAAAATTAAAAAAAAAAAAAAAAGAAAGAAAGAAGTTGAATGCTTAACCAACTGAGCTACCCAGGTGGCCCAGTTTGGTGATCTAATCTTAAGCAATCACTTATTTGTGTACGGCTGGTGCTGAAGGCATCTATGAAAGCTTTCAACTTGTGCACTCCATTACCATGAATGTATTCAGAAGTAACTTGATGGTTTACTTCTTTATCCAAACAATTAATTTTATTCCTTTGATTTTCACAAAAATATCATCAGTCTTTCAAGAATAAGGACCAACTATTCTGTTTCACCAATACCACTCCAGCTTTTAGTTGACTCGTGTATATGTATATGTATTTGTGTAAAAATTTGAATTTCAAAAAGGTAGGGACAAATTAATATGAATAAAGGAAGTAGTGGAGACATGCTATTACTTTGGGTTTTCTGGTAAATTTTTATATAAACTTCAAATGGATCTGGACGTTTTCCAGTTGTTGTCAATGTTTAGAAAATTCTTTACTTACTACTTTTGTTACACATTTTTATTAAGAATTTGATAAATGGTATGAATATGTGCTTCCCCCAAAATGCACATAAATGATTTCAAGTTGTAGTATTCCTGAAGCTCATTCATGGCCTCCTTAGAGTCTTTGATTCCAGCATCATATCAGTCAGCATTTATTACACTCCTTCCATTTTTAAGTGTTTATTTAGTGTACAAAAATAAATGATATGTATTAAATAAGGAATATTCTACTGAGGCAGGGGAACCTGGATGGCTCAGTCAGTTAAGACTCTGGATTTTAGCTAAGATCGTGATCTCATGGTAGGTCTTGAGATCAATCCTGAGTTGGGCTCAACTTGAGCCTTGAGTAGGGCTCAGTCCTGGGCATGGAGCCTGCTTAAGTTCTCTTTCCCTCTCTCTCTGCCCTTCCCCTGTTCCTGTGTATTCCTTCTCAAAAAAAAAAAAAAAAAAAAAGAATACTCTACTGAGGGAGATACACGCTAGAGCAAATAATTGTGTTAAAAAATGTAGATAGATAGATAGAAAAATAGCAATACTTACCCAGTACCTACTTGTATGCCAGATAATTTTATAAGTTCTTTTGTATACTTACTCATTTAATCTTCAAGACTTATTAGTCAGGTACTGCTATTATTTCATTTTATAGATGAGGAAATTGAGACAGAATGGTAATAAAATTTCCTTAAGACAACAGAAACCCTAAGTGGCAGAGCCAAGATTCAAAACCAGGTAGTGTGTTTCAAGAATCCATGCACTTAATCATTGTATTTGCCACCTCTCATAAAAATATAACAGAAATGTATACAATGACATGAGTAGGCAGGATGAAAAATCAATCGGTTTTGTTGGCAGTCTAGAAAAAGTTTACGAAAAGTCTCAGAAAAGCACAATGAATCTGAGTTTGGCATTGAAGAAGGAGAAAAAGAGATATAGAGTACCTAGGTTGGGATGTTTTCTCCTTAAATAAAAAATATGATTTACCATGCTACTTTAGTGTTAATAAAGTTCTGTTTCCCGATGAAAGAGTAAACATAATAATAATTGAGTTACTCATGAACAAGAAATCCCAAATAGATGAAATGTTCTTTAGTTCTAGTAAAGCTGCAAAACCATTTTACTGAAGTTAAACTGTTATTAGAATCATGGTTAGCTCTTAAAAATAGTCCCATAACAATAAATCCCAAATGTTATATATCTATGAGGTAAAATTATCCTGCTAATCACATATAGCTGGGTTTGTAATTGTGTTACTTCTCACACAGTTGGCAAAGGGCACTGCAAATTAAGTTGTTGAAATCCATCATAATGGGTGAAATAAAAGCCAGTGGGTAAGAAAGAACATATTTCCTAAAAGGGAACATATTGCTCATTTCTTACTTTTAAAAAGTGGGTTATAAAATAGTATAGATGGATTATAGGATATTGTTATTGGAATGCAACATGTGACATAGTGCCACCATTTGTCATCAACAGTAGATGCCTGTTTTGCCACCTCCCACCCCCTCCTTCCTCTCTGTGCCCCACCATATCTGGCCCTCTGCGGAGATGATCCGTTGTCTGACTCTGTCTTGGGCTGCAACAGTGACGCTCACACACCACCACTAGAGAATCCACCTTGTGGTCATAGCAGCTACCTACTGAAAGTGCTGTTCCCCCTTACCAGACTCATGACCTCCCTAGGACAAGGGTGATGCCTTCTCCATTTGCATAATCTCAGAATTGAACACCGTTAACAAATGTTTGCCGAAAGATTTAATCAGTAAAAGGGAGAAAAAAATGAACAGATGAAGACCATCACAACTTCACTATGAAAAGCCATCATTCAGGGATCCAAATTTGTAAAATAAAGCAAGGAACAAAGAACAGGTGAGACAGCAAGGAAATTTGTCTGGATGTGTTGATCATAGATGTAGGCCTTACAATGTATTCTAAATAATTTTCTAGAAAGTATTGATATATGCCAAAATTTAGTTTCTAAAAGCCAAATGCTTATTTACCTTTGAGACTACTGTTCATCATGGTTACAGTAAGATGCGTATATTACGACTAATTGTAGTATTATTGTGCACCGCGCTAGAATTGTGCTAGAATTAAAACTCTCTACCTATTGGTGTTTGGAAATGTCATTGGCCACTCTTCCTCTCTTCACCTCCCATCCTGCCATTCCTCCCTAGAGCCCTATTAAATATGTTTCCCAAGTACTTTTTTGTGTCTTTATGGTCTGAAAGTAAGTAATTTGATTGGTGATGAAAATTCAGAGCAACATAGCCCAAATACCCTGGGAATCAGAATTCTGCGAAGCACTTAGAAACTAAGAAAAATAGACTCTTTTGCACATGTGGAATTTTGAGGGGAAAATGTGCAGCTCACTCGGTGTTAGAACAACAGTGCAAGAGTATCCAGTGGTGACATGCATAAAGACATGACCTCGCTGGAGCTCTAGCAATTTTGAAATGAAACTTTAGCCTGCCCTGTGAAAGCTGAAGATGCCGTGTCTTTAGGGAAGAGTGGAAATTGTATAGGTTTTAGGTAAAGACAGCAAACCCACTGATAACACTGTCGTGGCTAAGCGTTCCTACTGAAAACTTCTATCAACACTCTGGCTCTAAGGAGTTCATTCTGGAAGCCAAGAACAGTGAAATGCCAACTAAGAACACTACTTCTTCAAACAATCATTAAATGGATTTTGTTTTTCTCATTGATGAGTACTTGGAGCTAGGAGAGCTCTAGAAAAGAGCAAACCCTGCTTTAAAGAAAATCTGTTGGTAAATAACAACAGAACAAGTTCACAGTTTTAAATTTATTACGCAAAGAAAAAAACACACACAAATCTGGTATGGTATATAGTGCATATGCACTCACTCTCCTCTCTGACATATTCGACCTCCACATTTTCCATTGGGAACAGTCGGAATGGATGTTTAAAATTGTGACTGCTAGGTACCACAAGACTCTTTAATATTCCATATATATTTCATTATGCAGCCTTTCAGAATGCTAAAATTGGAGAGTTGAACTAAAGCATTTTGAAGATAAATTTAAGTTTGGGGACAGAAAAGTAAAGAGCTTTCCATTCACTCTGAGCTAATCGGGAAAATCAATTAACCAAAATTCCTCATTACCAGAGAAGTCTATATATATCTGTATATTTGAGTTTTACTTCATTTGGATTGTTTGTAACCTGTCAGTGATGCTATCTCCTGAATAGTGTTCAAGTCTCTCAGTCATCATTGATAGAATTCGCTCATTGAGGCTTATCCTGTCTGGCATGCCTGAGGTTTGTGTGGAAATCAAAACTTCTAAACTCATGATCCTGACCATGAGAAGGGCTTTCTAGTCTGTGGGCTAAGGGCATTCATATTCATTAATTTCAGGTATATATGTGGTAAGACTTAGAACACATAGAAAAAATTCAGCAATTCATATGTACCATGGAGGCTAATACTAAGCACTAGAAAAATCTGAACTTAATTACATTACTTTTAAAGGATATACCATAGGAAACCTATTGTTAACATTTATGATCATATTTTAATCATTTAATTTAGTTTAAATTAGTTATTTTAATTATTCTCCATTTTCTTCTTATTATCACTTCCTCAATTCTTATATATATTTTTGAGTTTATAAAACAAAGACAAACCTGATCTTAATTTTAGTTGAATATTTTGAAATGCTGACTATTTAATTTAATAAAACATAATTTCCCACCCTTGAAAAGCATTCTTTCTTTGCTTTTTAGATTACAGATATATGCATTAAGGTCAGATTATGAACCCCTAATGCTGTGCTTTGTATTATTTGCAATGGTAAACATTTTCCTCTAGTCCCTTTGAAATATTTCCATCTGTGGGCCATAAGCTGAGGAAGACCAGCCCATTTGCCTGGCATGAAAATGAGACTCTGCTCTCTTACGGAGGAAGTACAAGTTTTGGATTTCATTTACAAATGGCATACATGAACTACTTTCCCCAACATCTAATAAAATTTTTTAAAGACAGGGTAATTTTAATAAACTATATCTAAAAACATTTGGATAAAATTGTAATTCTATAAGGACAAAATACTTTTTTTAATGTACAGCCAATACTTACCAAATGAAATTACATATAGTACAATAGAATTTTAATACAGGAAGAAATATTAATGATCATTTACTCTAGTTTCTTGTTCCAATTAACATGCTTTTAGAAAAACTTCTCTCTAGAAAATTCAAAAATAAAAAATTGCTAACATATTTTCAGTAATTGTTTTCTTTTTGCGATTAAAAATATATTATTTTGTAAGATGATTATTTTAGAAAAATTAGGGAAAAGAATACAAATAACTGTTTTCAAAGCATCCATTCTTAAATACCACAAAATAGTGTTATATATTTCTTTTCTACCTTTATTTTTCTTTGCGCATGTATTTTTATTTTATACATTGAGATTCCATAGATAATTTTGTTTTCTCATCTTCTTTCACTAAATTTGAAGTGTGAAAGTTCTAAGTCACTAAATATTTTTTGAAAAATGACTTTATGGCTACATAGTTTTATGATAATTTATATTACAAATACAAGGTTAAAGAGATTTGAGTTGGGGTTTTACATTAATTTTAAGGCCAAAAATTAGTGAGGTGTTAATGGTTAAAAAAATAGAGAGAGAGAACATATGACTTTGTGTCAGAGCATTCCAGTCATGGTTTTAGTATATTTGTACCTCAGCCTTCTCAATGCCTTTCTCAAAGGCTAATTCCCGGAATAATGCTTATAAGTAGACTTTTAAATATATAGTTTAAATCTTCCTAGTAATTTCTCCCTTTATGACAAACATACCAAAATATTATCTCCAGTTAAACATTAATGATTAATTTAATATATTCAATATATTGTAATGCTTAATGAAATAGCTTTGGAAATAGACTTGGGAGATAAATACAGAAAGGAAAACAAACAAGCAAACAAACAAATGTTGTGTTCTATATTTATCAGCATGTCAAATCATAAGTTTGGAGGTGTGTCTGTGGGAGATAATGTATTAAATTCAGCAAAGCAGGTGATATGATAATAGCGACTAATTAGCACATGTGAAAATAGGATCATAAAGCCAATTTCTGAGATATTTTAGAAATAATTTCTGAGTGATTGGAAGTTCAAAGCCACTCTTGAGTCTAGAGGTATTAAACAGTTTATTAAACAGATACTAAAGTATTTCTAAAACTTTAAGAAATAAAGATACTTTTCCATAAATCTGGTTTGGTATTAAGGCTAATGTTATGTATCCATGTTACCTCTTGGCATATTGAGGTCAACTCCCAGTTATCTATCCAAAATGGTAATATAGTGTATCAAACTCATTATCCTTCCTGTTCTGAATTCTCTCTCTGATAACAGAGTTGGTTTATAAAAGAGCCATAGTCACCCATAGTGCCTTAGAGAAAAGGATATATTCAAAATCAATACAAACCTCAAATGCCTCAGAAGTATCATTTTAGCTCCTTTTTTCAACATTATCCTAGACACCATCCTTTACCAGTCCTACTAAAAGTAGAAACATTGATTGATGTGTTTTATCTTCTTCTCCCTCCACTGCCACCCTCCAGCAAAGATTCTAGAGAGAGAAGAAATACCCTAGTGTCAGGTTGTTTGAGGGAAATGGAGAGGTCAGGGACTGAAAGTATATTCACAAACTGGGTTATCAATCTCTGAAGTTGACTGTACAGGTGAAATGCAGCAGATAAATGATAACTGTTAGAGTTTATAAGTTGAATAATTCAAAACAGTGGAGAGAATAGGCACATTATTTGATGGTACACATAATGGATCTTGGAAGCATGGCATTGTTGATTTTTGTTTTTGCTTTTTTTTAATAGAATGGAGAGACTTTGAAAATATCCAAGTTAGAGCGAACACAATGACTTGTTTTTGGAAATTTTAATTTCTCAATAGATGTAGATTAAAAGCAGAGAAGACAGGGGAGCCTGGGTGGCTCAGTCAATTAAGTATTTGACTCAGCTCAGGTCATGCTCTCAGAGCTCTTGAGTTCGAGCCCCATGTCAGGGTCTGTGCTGACAGCTCAAATCCTGGAGCCTGCTTCAGATTCTGTGTCTCCCTCTCTCTGCCCCTCCCCTGCTTGAGTGCGTTCTCTCTCTCTCAAAAATAAATAAGCCTTCCAAAAATTTTTTAAAATAAAAAATAATGCAGAGTAGACTGATTGCATACAGGTCTATGAAGCATGTAAGTAAATTACAAGTAGGAGTGAGGGTGGAGAACTCAGTCTGTACACCACCATGCCATGAGTAAATTTCCCTCTAAGCACACATTTTGTTTGTTGGTATTGATCACTGCTACAGTTGAAGTCATAGTGAAATGGTTCACACTGATCATTAACAAGGCCATTGCCAGACACTGTATAAATAGTCGGCTTCAATGTGACCTAGCTTACAAAATTATCTTTTTAGTTTCCTGAAAAACTCTCTGAATTTCTATTTTTTCATTGTTTTTGTCTCTACAAAGATATACTGTCAACTTTAGAGAGGAGTAAACAACCAAAAATTGTTTTAAAAATTAAATTGAAAATCAAGAAGTTCAAACGACAAGATTTGCCTCCTTAGAGTAGATATTTGAATTTCAAAATGCAAGTAGGGAAAGAGAATGGTTGTGTTTTTATTCAAAGAACTGAAGGAAGCCAATACAGATAGGTACATTTTAAAGAGGTTCTTATTGCACATCTATTAAACAGATATTTATGGTGCCAAGAACTGGATGGTCATTTACAATGCTCAGAAATAAACAGGGAAATAGAGCAAAACAAACGAAATCGCCCATTTTTCTAAGTATCTACTTTATGCACGATGTTATACTAGGTACTTTGCGAAGAAAACAGTAAAGAAAGGAATGAAGATAAATACATCAGACCTCTGATTATATCCTTTGAGCAGATCTAATCTAATTGGAGAATTGAATATGCATGTGATAGTGTAAGCAAAACAGATTAAGTAGATTAATAAGGTGTACTAATATATTATAATGATATGTTAGTACTCTGCTTCTTATTAGTCTCCTGCTTAATCTGCTCTGTTTAAAGTAACAACGTGGTATAGTGGAAAGAATGTTTGTGTTTTCCATTTCTGGCTCTGTTACAAACATGTAGACTGACCATAGGCCAATAGCTTAATAGCTACCATTGATGTGACTGCCTGGGTGCTTTGCATACAGTATTTGGTTCAGTCCTCACATCTACCCTGTGATGTGCATATCTTTCTGACAATACACATGACCAAAATTCTGGTTTTCAGGGATGGGCTTGTTTTATCTCCACTGCCTCAGGATACTTATCGTGTTCCCTTTTTACCCTCAAGAGTGTCCTTGTTTCGAATGTATAAATTGTCTCCATGTGATGAGAAATGTGATCATCACAATTGAGCAAGTACTGAAAACAGATTTGATCTAAGGCTGTTGATGGCCAAAGCCCATACACATAACCGTGTATTTTCCCTGGTTAAAGCACTAGTGAAGAAGCACTTCTTTCACTGCTTCTTTTGTATAAATAAAATTAAGTCGTTAAAGTAAATGATCTCCAGGATTCCTTCCATCTCTACATTCTGAGACTCTAACTTACAACGAGACAAATACGTCTGCTCAAGACCCTGGGATGAAAACTTTACACCAGGGCTAGCAAACAAAATTGGAAAATAATGAAGGAAGGAAGGGGAGATAGAATGGAAGATTTAACACATTATTTAATTCATAATAGAAGTATAGCTCTGAATGCTTAAAAAGCCAGCCTTTCCTAGCAATTTGCATGGCAAACAGATAACCACTGAAATAAATTAAGGGGAGCTGTATCTTTTCATACCTCCTTGTTAAGAGCATGAAATGATGCGTCCTGTATTTTGAAAAAAAAAAAACCTTGAATATTGTTGCAGGTAGTTTGCATTTACTTAAATTCTAGTTCATAGTATAGTGGGATAGTCATTCAAGTTCTTTATTTTGCAGAGCATGATGTTGCCTACAGAGAATTGTTTGGCTCTCCTGTGATTTTAAGGTGCACTTCAGATTTATATTCTCCCCAGATGATTATATTTTCCTGCTGACGCATTCCCGCCAGCTTTGACTTCTCATGTTCCTTTCTTTACCCTCATCTTATTGGATGCTTGCCATCAATATTAAATTGTCTTAATCCCAATTTTTCCACCTATTGCTGCTTTTTCAGTTGGTGCTGGTTCTTACACCCCTTGAAAGGTACTTGTGTGGCAAGATTGAAAAAAAAAAAAAACATTGGCAGTTGCTGTCAGGGTTAATGTAGAAAAATAAATCTCTTATATTGCCAGTTTGGATTTACTTTTCATTTTTAATGGCCCCAACAGATGTTGGAGGAATCCTCCACTTCCTGCACACTTCCATTTTTACAGCTGTACTGCTTGACTGGTTCTTGACTTTGGGGGAGCAGTTCCTGGGTGTTTACACAGTGATTTACAGACATCCTCTCATGATAGACTCTGACCATCCTCTAGCTTCCTTTCATATTTTTTCCCTGAAACCGGCTGACGTCACTATCACCCCACCCCTCACCAGGTTTCTCCATGCCAGTGTTTCCTAGCAATTGATTCTTTTCTCATTGTGCAGGCAGCGTTTTGGAATGTTTGGACTGTTAGGCAAAACAAACAAAAGACAAAAAGGAAGAGATACAAATAAGAGGAGATTTTCTACTTAGCAAATTTGGTAGTTTGTCCTTTTTGGTACCTTTCTTGATATCTTTTCCTTACTTTTTTAAAAGTACTCATGAGAAATTGCATTTGGATGCTTCACTTCTTTAGGACTTTCCTCTCCTCTCCTCCCCTCCCCTCTCCTCCCCTCCCCTCTCCACTCCTCCCCTCCCCTCCTCTCTTTTCCTCTATTTTCTTTTGTTTTCTTTTATTTTGAGAGACTAGCCTCAGCAGCACTAGTTTCACCATCCATATTAGTTTTCTAGGGCTGCTGAAACAAAGTTCCACAAACTGGCAGCCTAACAATGGCAACTTCAAACAAATAATAAACAAACAAATAAATAAATAAGCAACCAACAACTTAATGACTCAGAGTTCTGGAGGCTAGATATTTGAAACAAGGGTGTCAGTAGGGCCTTGGTGCCTTTGAAACCTGAAGGAACCCTTCTTTCCCTCTTCTAGTTTCTGGTGGACTGCTAACAATCTCTGACATTCTTTGACATCCAGCTCCATAACTCAAAGCTCTGCCTTCATTGTCATGTGACAATCTCCCTGTGTGTCTTCACATAATGTTTTCTATTTGTATCTGTCTCAGTGTCCAAATTTCCACTTTTGATAAGGATATTGGATCAAGACCCACCCTAATGACCTCATTTTAACTCAATTGCCTTTATAAAGACTCTTTTCCCAAATAAGGTGACATTCTGAGGTACTGGTATTACAATTTCAACATATCTTATTTGAGGGGGACCTACTTCAATTCAACACCAACCAAGAGCAGAATTCTCCTCACACATGTTTATAAAGGAGAAACACTGAGATCTTTAATAAATCAGTAGGAGCCTGGGACACTGAAAGTACCATTCCTGGCCACTGTCTTCTCTGTGACTTCTGTGCGCTGTGCACTTGCTCTCTAGGTTTGAGTTTACATCGAAAAGTCAGTCAGAGGCAAGTCACTGAACAAAAAGCATTTGCTTAAATCTCCAGGTCTGATAATAACTATTATCAGTAGCTTTCTAATATACTATAGAAATTTGTTTGGTAAACATCTTAAATTGAGAAAAGAAAAACTAAGCTCTTAGGCATTGTGCGAGAAAGAATATTATCAAGTAATCAGTAACAACAGCTATGGTTTGGTTTTCATTCCCACATGGTATTACTTAGACTTGTATCAAGGTTGCAGATGATACCAAAAAGGCTTATCAATCTTCAATTTACTGCCTTGTTTAGGTAATCAATGAAATCATTTTAAACATTTTTTATGATGTGAAGGAGAGAAAAAAAGAACACATTTAAACTAGATACAGCCATTTTGAGCCAGAACTATCAGAATATTTGCCTCAAAGTTTTCTTCTGATGACAAATAATTTATGATTGTCATTGTCACCTATATTAAGTTTTAAAGTTTTTTCTTATGGAAAAATGGAAGAAAATAAAACATTTCACTCAAGTAGATATCATGGCTCATTTAAATAACAGTAATCTGACAATATTTCTATTTGAATGCGTCTTTAGTAAAAATTATGGATAGATATCAGTAACATATCCTTGAGGTTAGTAATAATATTAAAATGTTATAATGTCAAAAAAGAATTACATTTGGAAATCCTCTATTGCTAATAATGTAGCTATAACCTTATGGGAGATCCAAACCGTCTCCTGTAGAAGTAATTACGCCAAATTTGAAAAGTATACAAAATAATTTGTCACGTATTCTATGTTGAGTCAAATCCTTGCAGTTCTAAAGCAGTTCACCCGTGTGTTGATTTGATTTAAAGGGGGGAAAAAAAGTTGATTCAGGAAGCTGTAGAAAAAACTAGTTAAGCCAGTTGTTCAGATAAAACCCGTAATTATGTGTCTAAATTATTTTGCCTCCCAATTCATTTGCTCTGACATCACACAGACCTAGTCTTATTCACATATGGTAGCTGGTTCCAGACCACAAGGGTATTGTGCTCTGAGTTACTAATCAAGTTACAGTGGGCAAATCTGATGAAATCGGGGTTCTAGGGGCACGATTTACAAGATTGTGTCTCAGAGTGAATAATGAAGTCTTTATAGCAGCTTTAACAAAAGGAAAAGGAATGCAGAGAAAACTAAAGCTCAGGGCCACCTGTCTGCTCTTCTGAGACCCCCCTGGAAAGTTCTTGCTGCCCCCCTTAGACAAGAGAAAGGCCACCATTAAGCTCCCTGAGGTGATTCGACCTCACAGATGACTATGCTTCCCCTTGGAAATAGTTTCACCGTATATAAGTGAAAAATATTCTACGGACTTTATTTTAGAATTTTATTTTAAAAATTTCAGGACATTTAAACACACAGGTTTTGATTTTTTTTCTTTTCGTTGATTTTTTTCATGGAGTTGATGGAGATAAAAAGATCAGCCTGGCAGCTTGCTGGCATGGAACTGGAGTGTTTAGGGTTTGTTTTGCCTTTTTGCAAGATTGGTCCACAAGAACTTTAAAAGGAGAAAAAGACGATGCAAATTAAATACGTTAGAAACGTATGTCCCATCTGTTTTTATTTCATTTTTAGAATAAGGTTTTCATACCTTCTTTTATTTTTATATTCTATGATACCACACTATAATGTTGGCCACCTCAGAGACAAACTAAATTAGCTATCCTGACCATATGGAAAGGAAAAGCTTTACCAGCTAAGGAAACAAATTTAACTCAGGCAAAAAGGCCTATGTGTTTTAGAGTTTAAAAAAATGTTGCTAACTACATAGTAGGGGAATATAACCCACCTGCATAAGTAAAATTTGAAAAAGAGTTTGGATATTTCAAAATAGCTGCCTCTTTTCCTGGCGTCATTCAGGAATCACCCATATTGGAAGCCTATTTCTGTGGTATACTATCCTCTGGACTTATTTGTAAGCAAACATAATGAAAGGCATGAAGACATCTTGAAAGGTCACTTACTCTTTCACTCTGCCTCCAAACAGAATTAATCCTTACTGCTCTGGCTATACCTTATCCCATTGTTTAAAAAAAAAAAAACAAAAAAAAAAAACCTTCAAAACACTTCTTCAGAGAAGAAAACTTTTCCCCTAATGTCCATTCCATGGAAAATTGAATAAGAAGACATAGCTTTATAGGAAAAGAGATTTTATTTCATTCTACAAATGCCAATAGTGTAAAGCATTTGATAGAAGCCCTAGGCTACCATTTTATTTTACCTGGAGAGGAGCTTCTCATAATTCGCTATGTAAAATTGATGGTTGCTTCAGAAATCTCCCAATCTTAGGTTTTTATATAAACCACAGTGCTGGAACACAGCTCATAGAGGTCAAGCATGTGTTTTCTAACCACACAGAGTAGAGTTCTGCCCGATCCAGGGCCACTTCACATTGACACTTGCAGTTATTTACAATGATTGAGGACATCAGGGTTTATGCACAACCTATGAAGACAAGATAAATAGATTGGTAGAGAAGATTCAGCTAGAATGAAAGTCAACCAAAGTGTGTGCTGTCACCTGACTGTAACTCAGCACGGCCGAGCTCAGACCACTCAACTTTTAGAGTACTGAAGTTACAGTTCGCTTTATTTCATCCAAATAATAGCTAAACTTGTAAGTGAAGGCATATGTTTTGAGAGTTTTTCTATGGACATTGAAATGGCTTTTTTCTGTACACTTCTACTGGCAGGCATTTCACCAAAATGCACACTGATTACTAAAATTACCTGAATGTATTCAAGATGTGTCTTGGAATTTTTTTTTTCTATACTAAAGGAGGAGGAATTACAGTAATAGTTTGCTTTCTCAAATCATGGGACACTCAGTGTAACCACTATCTAGCCTACAAGATAACTTTCTGACTCTCAGAGACCAAACTCATAGTTTTGAAGTCCCTTAGAGTTCTCCTAAATAAAAGCCACTAATTTGCACTAGATAAAATGGACTTATTAATCAAGCAAACATAATTTTGGTTTAGAAAATGTCTTTAGGGACACATTGATTTAGCTTTTTTTTTAGGTTTTCTCCAATTAATGCTTGTATTAATGGTAGGATTCCAGAGGAGACAGAGCTATAAGCACCAGACTGAGACCATCTTAGATTCACCAGCCCTCTTTGGAGTGGAGCATAGTGTTAATGCTCTGAACTACATAAATAAATACTTCCTTTCTATTGTTTCTTGGGACTTCTTAATGTTCATATTCAACTCTAGTCATTGTCATGGTCTAGTTTATGGCCAAGCATAAAAAATGAATGGTTTCCTTACAACATACATGAAGTAATTCATATTATCGATGAAGAGAGGAAATGCAGATGAATTCCTCTTGAGGTGTATTACAAGCTGAAACCACTCAGCCACCAACACAGAGTTGATAGATCATCTGAGTATTGTCAGATAGGATATTATTCAGTAGACAAAAAATGGCTATGGGTTTTTCCAAGGAAGAGAATTGTTAGAGATCTAAATAGATATGGCTGAATGTGCTATGTGTATTCACTCTGATTGAGGAAAACAGGCTGTACATCAAAAAGTTTTGTTTAACTTAGAGTGTGTTCTGCAGTTGAGGAATGAACCTTTGGTAAATCCTATTGGAAAAAAAAAAGTGCAATTATCTTCTATTAGAAGGAAGAAAAACTGGGGCACCTGGGTGGCTCAGTTGGCAAAGCATCCAACTTCAGCTCAGGTCATGATCTCACAGTTCGTGAGTTGGAGCCCTGCGTCGGGCTCTGGGTTGACAGCTCAGAGCCTGGAGCCTGCTTCAGATTCTGTCTTCCTCTCTCTGTCCCTTCTCTGCTCATGCTCCATCTCTCTCAAAAGTAAATAAACCTTCTTAAAAAAGGAAGAAAAAATCGATGTTGACTGAAGACCCATTTCAAGAAATTCTCTTATAAATTTCTTCAGATTACACAAAAATAAAACATGTAGAAGGAATATACTGGGGTTAATCCTTTGTAATATCTTTTCCATGTGTCCAAAAAGAGCCATCAGCAAACAAAAATATTCTGGAAAGACATCTCATGCAAACATTGTCTTTGCTCAAAATGGCCATGTCAGCTTATAATTTTGCATGGACTGTATCTGGTCTAGAACACAAGTTCATATATAATGACCTCACAACTTTGCCATATAATATAATATTTAATTATAAATAACTGCAAAACATTAATCAATAGGAAAAACAATATGAAAAAAGATGGAACATAAGAATTACACATTTTTGTAATAATGGAATGTCACTGATTCAACTAAAGAAATTAGGAACATCTATGGACTTTGAATGAACATAATTTTTTTAAATGTTTTTTATTTTTGAGAGAGAGAGAGACAGAGCATTAGTGGGAGAGAGACAGAGAGAAGGAGACACAGAATCTGAAGCAGGGTCCATGTTCTGAGCTGTCAGCCCAGAGCCCGACATAGGGCTGGAACCCACCAACTGCGAGATCATAATCTGAGCTAAAATGCATGCTTAAGTGACTAAGCCACCCAGGAGCCCCTATAGGATTATTTAGAGGATTAAAAATAAATGTGTGTGTAGATGTATGAAAATATCTAGCACTGTGCAGGACACATCATGACTACTCAAAGCTAATGGGAGTCAGGTCCAGAATCCTGGGTTGTTCTAACCACACTCTGCAAAGAAAGGCAAAAGAAAAAAAAAAAGATTCAAAACTCTTAAGCATTTAATTTTGATGAGGTCCCAATAGTTCATTTTTGCTTTTATCCCTTCTGTCCAGAAACGTATCAAGGAAGAAGTTGAATAAAGATGATGTGGTATACGTATACAATAGAATACTAGTTGGTGATGAAAAAGAATAAAATCTTGCCATTTGCAGCAACATAGACGGGACTGGAGTGTATTATGCTAAGTGAAATAAGTCAGTCAGAAAAAGACAGATAACATATTAGATCATAACATGAGCCGAAGTCACTTAACCAACTGAGCCACCCAGATGCCCCAATTAACAAAAATTTTACCTCAATGTTCTTAACAACCATTAACAAGGACCAGAAGTTTTTGAACATTTAAATAAGATATAAGAGTCTCAATTAAGAATCTTATAAAATACAAGATTTTATATTTGGTGAGTTTATGCTTAAAAAGAATAGTGATTAGATTACAATAATATTGATAATGTAAATATCAATTACTAAGGAGCCATTATGGGCCAGAACCTATTCTACGCTCTTTGTATTTATTAATTCACAGAATTCATAAGATAAGTGGATGTTTTGTTATCAATGATATTTTACAGATGAAACTAACACAGGACTCGCCTAAGCTCAGGTAGCTCATGTACACCACTAATTACCTGGTGTGAAGCAGGCACTGTGTTAGGCCATGGGGATATAAAAAAGAATAAAGTGCAGTATCGAATGTTTCCAAAATAGGAAAAATAAAACACCCTACTAATTCTTATTATAAAAGTGAGAGGAAAATGTTGAATCCTTAACTGCCACCCAATTCCTTTGCCTCTACTCTTTTCATGGAGTGTGAGAATGTATACATCATCAGGTGGGATATTATTAAATAGACCAAAAAAAAAAAAAAATGGCCATGGATTTTTCTGAGAACAAGAAAATATACATGCACATAGGCACAGAATGATAAATAGATATTCAGAAGATGTCTCAGGGGAGCCTAGGTGGCTCAGCGTGGAGTGACTGTCTCTTGATTTCAGCTCAGGTTGCGATCTCACACAGTTGTTGAGATGGAGTCCGGATTTGGGCTCAGTGCTGGATATAGAGCCGGCTTAGGATTCTCTCTGCCTCTCCTCTGGCTTACACTCTCTCTCTCAAAATAAATAAACATTGAAAAAAAAGATCTCTTAAATAGCCTCATTTAAATGCCTCAAAGATTAGCTCTCCCCCACCATTTTTTTTAAAGTACTGATATCAAGACTAAACTAAAGGCTTATGGCTAATATTCCACTTTCTGGTGGAATACCTAAACTATTTTGTGCCTCACAATTGACTGGGGTGCTTAGAAAGAAATCTTATATCTTAAATCTTATATCTTATATATATATATATTTCTAAGAAATATATATATATATATATATATATATATATATATATATATACATTTCTCTGACTTATTTCACTTAGCATAACACCAAGGGGAAAAAAAGAAATCTTTTCATTTTTCCTCAGAACTATTTACATCATTCTCATGTATAGAAATCATGACTTAATTCAATAGTAATACATGATTTAATTCAATATTACATGAACTGATGACATAAAAATGTTCAAAGAAAGGAAGCTATTGTTTGTATGAAAACCAAAGGTAAATGCTGTGGAAAGAGTTGGTAAATGAGTTGCTAAAAGAAATTGCTCTAAATTAGGTATAGGCAAGACAGATGTAAAAAGTTAAAAAAAAAACAGAAGGATTCTGCACTTCATTTATTTTGCATGTATCATGAAATTTGCACTTTACTTCAAAAAATGAAAGAAATTCTACGTGTATTATATATAGGTTTATGAAAAGATCTAACAAACTTTTGTCCTCATAGGAAGAAAAGCTTTGTTCCTATATAAAATATGTATTTACTGTTCATTTAATTAATAGATTTAGGTAGGTAATGTGTGTGTATAATTCTGTAATAATTCCTTACTCAACTTTTCAAATTACTCATTAAATATTGGTCTTAGTTGCTTCAGATAAGAGTATTCTTATGATGAATAGATCTAAATTGATACTTATTTTGTTAATTTGTAATTCAGTTGTATATTAAATGTAGATTAAGAACAATCAGAGTTTTCATAAAGTCTTTTGGATTTTTTAAAGGTGTAATTTGATTACGTTATAATGAAATAAAGACACCTTCATGAATATTTTTAAACCTCTATTTTATGGCATACCAAATGAAGAATCCACCTTTTTTTTTTTTTTTTTTTTTTGGTAATATTTGGTAAACTAGTAGTTTAGAGGGCTTTAGCCTAAATAGTCCCTTAAAAGTACCTAAGTAGGGGTGCCTGAGTGCCTGAGTCAGTTGAGCCCCCTACTCGATTTTGGCTCAGGTGATAATCTCATGTTCCTGAGTTCGAGTGCCATTTGTTGGGCTTACTGACAGTGCAGATCCTGCTTGGGATTCTCTTCTCCCTCTCTCTCTGCCCCTCCCCTGCTCATGCACACTCTCCTTCTCTCTCCCTCGAGAATAAATAAATAATTTTTTAAAACAATATCTGAGTAATTGGGTATTTTCCCATATGCCTCACTCATTTCAGTTTTTAAAAGGAACATCTTGAAATTTGTATTTTCCTCCTTTTATTTTTAAAGGCATTACTTGTTTTTATAAATTGTGTTTAGTATGTGTTTTTGAAACACAAAAATGGCATGATTCTCTATCTGGTGCACTTACTAATAAGCCCAGGTCTGCACCAGATGGGCAGGTGAAAATGTGATTATGAAGTGTGTGGAGATGGTCCCGTATCTGTAATACATGCCTCTCCAGGTTACTTGCGCGTCTGTTAGGTTCGTGGATTCACTTTATGGTTATCCTTAGAGGTACTTAAAGAGGCAATTTTATACTGCAAAAGGTCTAGAAGAGGAAAAGTTCTCTCCTTTAACATAATTACTATAAATGGTTCTTCCTGTTTCATAACAATCAAATAGAAAGAAGTCAGCATTTTTCCCTGGCAGATTTAGAAGTTTGGTGCTGAAATACTGGGCTTTTATGTGTAGACCAAAACTGGGTAAGTTTGCTATTTAGTAAGTAGATGCAAATTGAGTCATAGGTTGTACCTTGCTGCATCATTTTGTGGGGGAGGTTAACACATGGGGTAGACAAAGCGAAACCCCATCCAGGTGGTTGAATTCCCTACATATTCATTTGGGTTGAAACTTTCAAATGTCAGGTGCCTGGAGAGCTCATTTAATGAAAGGGTTATCTCTGCCAACCAGTTAGTAGTTGGTATTTTTTTTTCACCAGAAGTTGTGAAATATTATTTATGTATGTAGAAGACAGGGGCTTCCTGCCGTTGTTGTTTACTTGTGGGTTTGGGCAAGTTTCCTCCTTTCCAGAAAGCAAGTTTTCTATAAAAGCAACTTTGCAACAGCCTCACTCCTTTTGTTTGGTACCCCAGGCAAAGAGCTTTTCATGGCATTGAAATCATTTTCATTTAAAAACAGGGAGCTCAGATGAACCAGCTCTTTATTGAAAATACAAAAAAAAAAAAAAAAAGAGGCAGTAAGGTATCCTTGGTTAACTTTTTAGTTATTTAAAAGTAGCTTGTTGAAGATTGAATATTTCTATGTTTCACTAGAGCCTTTAAATATAAAAGAGATATGAGACTATATCTGACACCATCAGGCATATTATATTAAAATTTATGAACAACTTCATCAAAAACCACTTTCCCTCTCCTGCATAGAGACAGATTTGTTCTGACATAAACGTTACATGGCTGGTTGCAGTCTCAGATTAATGCGAAGACCCTGGCGATTCCTTTTAGACGTTATTTTATGAAATAATACCTGTCAGCTGCTGCCTGATCCTAGAAAAGGGGGCAGGTTTTCCAGGTCATCTTGCCATCTGTCAGCTAAAGCTCATCTGTCCCTCCACATTACCACCTGATCTGTGCTAACAGGCCTCACAGGGAGGCCTGCTTCATTGGCCCAGTGGGAACCCGGGAAAGAGACTGTGTGAGGACATCACCTGTGATGCTGAGATTTAATTATCGCTGAAGTGATGAAGATGTGCACGCAGATTGAAATGCTTTTGAATAAATTCATGGAGCAGGATACGCTGTGCCCCTCTCTCTGCTTCCCCCTCCCTTCACCTCTCCCTCTTTACCCCCAGCCCTCAGCCTAGTATGTTCACTAGTTCCAACAAAAGCTTTCCAATTCACCCTTAAATAGATATTTGCAAGTACAGCCCTGTAAACACACACACATGCACACACACACACGCACGCACACACAAATACACACACCTACTCGTGCACAGGGACGGGGCACACATAGGCAAACACACCACATATGCCCGCTCAAGTATCACCCTACAGTGAAAGAATAAATCACGTAGCTGGGAGAAAATTTGCCTCAACCTTTTTACAGCAAAACTTGATTATATTCTGCCAAAGTTCCTTGTTATCAAATTTTAAAGCTGTATTGATTGTTGCTGGCTTGAAAATCAGATTTCATTGTGGGGCCAGCCTTTTACCTACGGTTTTACTCAGTCTGTGGTAACACCAGTACAGAGTTACCTGGGGTCTCCTGCGGAGAGTTAATGCGAGGGTTCACAGCGGAGGTGGAAGTGTGGTAGAACACAAAAGGTAAAGAAGGGCATAGAAAGCCCCCAGAAGCCCCTGGGACTGTGGGCTCCCTCACGCTCTCTGAATCAATACCCTGCACAAAAGTTATTACAGGTCCAAGCCTTTTTGCCTTCAAAGCTGCTTAGGCAATATGTGGCATTAATTCCCTCCTGTACAAAAATGTAGTTGATAATCACCTGGCTGAGGAAAGGATTTAGGGCTAGAACAGCAGATTTCCTCACAGATTACAGAATAAAACCTAGTTTCTTGGGATAAATCAAGATAATTAACTGTAGTGAAATATGTTACTCTCGTTGATTCATGCCCATGTGATACCTTTGTTAGACGCCACCACAGAGAAACAGTTATGCCATTATGTGAGGCGAGATCTGATTTCTACCCTGTTCTATAACATGCTATGCTACACAATACAAGTTTTTATTTTCTTGGTTTTGGGGAACCTGCCTTCAGTCTGGAGGCCAATCATTAAGCAAGCACTTAACTCAATTGACTCCTAATTATAAAATTACAAAAGAAAATGGTACACTACAACCAGTCCCCTTCCTGGACACCTTGTGAGCACAACTGCATGGCCCCGATCCACTCCTGACCACGTGGTTGTCAGAGGTTACAGAATTTCCTTCCCACCGTTACTTCAAGGATAGCATAGCTCTCTCTCTGAGAAGGAAGATTGGGAACAGCCAAAGAAGACCCAAGGGTTTTCCAGCACAACAGTAAGCTGAAATTGTATATTTTCTTTTTTTTTTCTTTTTTAAGGGAAATCATGAGCAAACATTGCTTTAATTCACATTTCAAAAATAATTACTACAGATCCAAGACATTTATCATGTTGTCACTGGAACCTGGGAAAGGTTATTCTTGTGGTACTTCAGGTCACAAACAAGAATGTATTATTAAAAACTAACACACAGGCTATCCAAGAGATTCCTGGGGGAAAAATAGAGGTCCATTGGCTTCAAAAAAAGGTGACAGGAATGAATTAGGTAACAGGGGCCCACAGGAACTTATCAGGCTCTGAGTAGTCAGTTTCCAAAGTAACTCCTATCCATTACATTATGTAGCTCTTGTGAGAACATACGGGGAAAGTACCAATAATAACTACTCTTTTTTTTTTCCAAATACTAACTGCTTTTATTCTCTGGGATGGTATGGATTTTTAGAAAGTTTTCCTTTCCCAATAATTCTGAAGACAAGTTAAAGATGAACAAATGCAGAATATAAATATGACAATTTTAGAGCGGGAATATTATCTTGCCAAGTCCTTTGCCCCTTGGTCCGCATCTTCAACATTTTTTATTCAAAAGTATATATTAAAATTGTATTTTCTGAAACAATTATCATATACTTTGTCAACTGATATATTACTGGTAGGTTTTAAAAAATCCTATTGAGTGTTACATCACACCAATATTATGTGAACATAGTGCAATTTAAGTAATGAGTATATATGCACAATATATACCCTTTAGCTCACAGTAACACTTGCACATATAATCTACTTATAGGAGACAAAAAGTATTTATTTTGGATAGTTTGGGATGAATGTGGTTGTTTCAGCAGCTTGAGGTAATGCTATGAAATCAGCAAGTGGAGTAGAGATGGATGAGGTTTTAGAGAAACATAAATAGGAAACTAATGAACATGCTGAGAGTTTCTTGTTGTTTTGGCTTGTGGGGGTATAGGAAAAATTCTGTACAGCATGTGTGGTTCCTTGACATGATTTTGACCTCTGAGTGACCGGTCTAATTTTCAACAAAAGTCATCATTTGAGAATTGTCAGTATTCAGTGAGAAAATGTCATATTCTTAAGGGAACTCATTGAAGATGCATGTCCCAAGATAGAAATCTTGACAGATAAATGTGCTTAAAATCTCATAGTCATACTTAAAAATATAGGGATGTGTTAAATATATATATATTTGAGATGAATATGAAAGAAAGGATTTTTTTCAGATACATCTTAGCTTTTTCTCCCTTTTATACCAAATAAATTCTAACATTTATATAATTACTTCAAAAAAGATTACTTAATATATGTTTCATTCTAAAGGTCTCTATTCCTGTGTTCAGTTTTGGAGTTCTGAAATTTAAAAAGAAAGTTAAGCCTAGAGAGGCCAAAAGATTTAGACAGCCAAGGTCAGCCTCTGTTCTGCTTTATCTATATTATAGGATTTAGGTTATTGTAAATCTTACAGTCCAGGTACTCACATTTTCAATATTGCATGATATGCACTATGAGCTAGGACCTATATTACCAAAAATGATTCATCCACTAGGCAGGCATCATTATTAATATTCTAAGAAGAATGCAATCTATCCATAATTTATCTTTTGAGAAAACTCTCCAGATAATTTACAAGAAATCTTATGTTATTACTTAATTGTTACTTAAGAAATGCAAAGTCAAATTTGGGGGAAGGCCATTAATAAGGGAGGTATCTTTCACAAGACTGTCTTCCCGGTTGGAATGTAATTGAAACAGAAAGAAACACTTCAAATTGCTGTTACCGTAAAGGCAGTGTAACTATAAGAAGAACAATCCACTGAATATGTCCATGGAGCAAACATCATTTTTCAGAAGCCTTTGTCACCATTGGCATTCTTATGTGTCAGAAGGTGAGACTCACCAGGGTCATGTCAAACCTGCCTCTGTGGTTTAGAACACGGCAAAAATGAACAAACGTTTCTCTTAAAATTCCACCTTTGTCTAAAACGAGGCTATTAATTGTCAATGCACATATGCAGTGATCACTAAATAAGCATACAGTACGTACTATGACAACTTAATTAGTGCTTTTCAAATGGACTTCTTTGCTCATCCAATATGACAAACACTTAACAACTTCCCTACAACTTTAAGCTACAACCTCATTAACATTCTGTATAAACTTATAGACTCCTCAAGATGAAAGTAGCCATAAATATACTAGTCTCTAAAGCCTGGAGAGATGTCCAAGGTGACAGCTAAGAGTAGAACACAAGTGTCTCTCTTCCTTGTTGGCAACTTGGGGAAAACATTAAGACTACAAAACACAAATCCTACACTACAGTTGAGAGTGCTGGAAAAGTAATGAAGACCATGGCCAAAATACCTGTGAAATACACAGCATAAACATGGCTCCTGAGGGACATCTACTAAATATTATAGCTGCCTTATACACCCTGCAAGTCACCAACTTCAGATGTACTGTGTTCTATCTACTGAAAAGAGTAGGAATGAAAATATGAAAGGGGATTCCCAGGTAATGGCAGCCATGTCTCGGGAGCAGGCATAATTTTTTTCTTAACCTAGCTAAGGACTTCTGAAGTACAAAGAATCATCTAATACGCTTTAATATGAATGTCGTTTCACATTTTGAAATGCTTGTTATGTTGAAATGGGACTTATGAAATCCCAGATCCTGTGGCAAAATGTATTTTGAAGCAAGAAAGAAATGAGACAGCTTATTGGTCAGAAATTTTTTCTTGCCACAAATTGTGATGAGGAGAAGATAAAAAGACTCTAAGACTCCATCCCAGATCATACTTTCAAGAAAAAAATAAAGTGTGAAAGTGGTCAAAACTACAATTAGGGAAGATACAGCCAAGGAGTAGGGCAGATTGAGACCAAGAGAGAAAAATTACTATGCCTTGCCTGAAAGACACTGTCTGGGTCCCTTCCTAACTAGCACAGTTTAATAACAAAATCAAATATGAATCAGATGAACTCAAAGCACCTAGAGTAAAAAATTCCAGGGGACACAAGCATTTAGTTCATATTGAATTAATTGATAATGTAGAACTATTGGTGTTCATTACTTCACCACAGATGTTGTCAGCTTGAGTGAATTTTTCTTCTCTAAAACTCCTTCAGAAATCAAAGATGCTTCACTAAGGGTCTCATCAGAGAGGAGGTGAAATAATGCATATTTAATTTCCAATTTGCTGAGTCTATTTTACCAGCTATGTTTGAGGACAACAGAAAAAAAAAAAAAAACCTAAACATTTATATTATCATTACTTCTGTAATGATAGGATGTTCTCTGGGCCATGACTGCATTTTCAATAACATACCAAGGAACGTTAGTGATGGTCAGCTTGAATTAGGAATACAGAATCAGGAACACAGAATCACCTGTAATGGGTTGCCATAAGCAGTAAGTCCCCCCACTGAAATGGTTCCTAGTGACTAGAGTAACACAGAATTTACTGATATTATGATAGACCAAGTAAAGGGTCTGATCCAGTCAAAAGGTGCCAATTGTTTTTAGAGTACACTTCACGTAGAGATTCTAAATAAAATGAGATTCAAGTCACTTTTTAAACCAAAGCTGGCATTGCTAGTTTCCTGAATGATTTCATAAGCTTTTTCTAAGAAAATAAAATTGTCCTAGAACACAACCCATCTATTGGGATATTTGTTGCTATGCCAAATGTGCATCAAATGCCAAGTGGCTAGGGCATATTCAGTCAGAAGATGAACGATCCCTACATCCAATATCCCATGAGTAGCCTGAACTACATTACCAATTGTGATTATACTAGTTTCTCTCATGGATAGAAGTTCCTTCAAATTTATGAAGAATATTTCTATTATTATATCACAATTTTTCATATTTAACAATAGAGGTGATGAGATGCAGTAAGACTTCATGACACACCGAAGTTAGAGATGGCAGAGGAGATGGGAGAATCATGCAAATGTCTTTTACATTCCCTTGAAGATGGAGTTCTGCTCTCCTATGATACTTTCTAACATACCAGAGCTGCAAAGAGCAGCTAACAGACTACCTTCTTTCTAGCTTAAGTACAACCCGTAGATAGAAGAAAGTAGATACAGACTTTTTGCAAGAAAGTATAGCTGGGGGTTGTATACCATAAAACTCCAAACATAGTATGGGCAATTATTTCATCTCAGTGAATGTGATGTGAACATTACTGATATGTGGGCAATAAAGATGAATAACAATGATCACAAAGACAAATATGGACAATACTAATAAGCAAGAATGATAAATATATGTTTTCAACTGTAGTATGTATGATGAATGTGTGAACAGCACTTAGGTTTCTGGTCATTTTTCTTGCATGGGACATTTTTAATATACTTTTTAATTGCTATTAAAGATGCTAACTTTGACGCATCCTCAACAAAAGATAAAATTGATATATTAGGGACACCTCTATGAAAGAAAGAAAGATCTTAAAGCTACAAGGATCTTATAACTTTATTGACTATTGGATAAAAATAAAGAAAAAAAATACCAATATGACCTTCAAACATTTTACTCAGTCTTTCAATTCTTTGCTTATTTTTCATGGATAGTGGGTTATGACAAAATTTAAAACACTACAAATCCTAACACTTTAAGCAAAACTGGCCTCTACGATGTATTAGATGTGGTATGGTGCTGGGTGCCATAAATTTCCACTAATTTGAAATTTCCCTAACATAGGTTTACCTCCTAATGCTTTATCTTCATTTGGAATAATTATTCCTCTGTAATTATTTAGAATATTTAAAGATGGATTCATATCTTCAGCGAATTGGTTATAAAAATTCTTAAAAAGAGGATAGTGATAAATTATTTTTCTGATTAGTTAGATGAAAGCTGAGTGTAGACCATCATCTTTAATTCTTTTCTGCCTTCAAATGTCTGCTTTCTGCCTTGAATGGTGATTTCTTAAACAACCTGTCTTTAAAAAGTTTCAAGTTGTACGGAAAGTCCCATATGTATGAGTCATCTTTACTTCATCCATCCTTCCCCATTGTAGATATTAGAGTAAGAATCAGATTTCATATTCCTCAGCCTGAGCTGTTAGATGCCACTATGGACTCAAGAGGTGGTGTTTTTGTGGTTCATGCAAAGTTAATGTACCCCTCATATATGGGTTAAATGTCATTCACCAAAACACTGTAAGAGAATGAGTTTTCCTAGGATTTTATTGTCTCTACCATTGCTTAAAGTAAGCTGCCTAGCTGGAGTTTGGGAAGCTTTTAGTTCTGAGCTTTTGTAGTTGCTAACTCGGCTTGTCGTAAATGCATCCAACCTGTATTTCCATCTGCAGTGTTGTTGATTTTCTTCAAAAAACACTGAGGTACACTCAGTTCATAGGCACAGATGACTGGGTTAAGAGCCTCCTCCAAGCATAATGCTGTATATGATTGAATGTAAACGGCCAATTCTGATCATCACCCACACAGTGGAATGGAAAAAAGAGTTGCCGAATGATCCTGAATTTTCTGGTTCATAAACAAATAGAAAATAGCGAACCTAATATATTGAGTTTTATGTGCAGTTTGGCCATGAGACAAACTTTTTTTCCCTTGTGATGTTTAATGAGAAGCATCCCTCTCATTGCACTTCCATTTTCAATTTAAAACTTCCCTATCTCAGATAATCAATTGCTTATAATAAATAGAAAAATCCTTACATTTTTTGAAATGGTTTCTGGCATCTCATTACACAGGATTTTTGACCTGGCTAGACAGATAATGTTAACACAGCTTCAATAGTAAACAAGTCTGAACATGTGTGCGCTTGACTTTTATTAAACTCCTACTGAAGAAACAGATTAATTGGAGGCTGATTCACTGGTGAACAGGCGTTAAAGACAGAAGGACCTTCTCACATTTTGTTCTGTTATCCAGGCTTATGCCACATCTCAGGTTGGCAAGGAGATCCCAACTGCAGTGTTTTGAAATATAACTGAAAGAAATGGTAGAATAACAGGTGCAAAAAAAATGCAAGCCACTTATAAAATGTTGATCTGATTCCTTCTTTTTTTTCTTGCCAAATGGCCACCTGACACTTTATGGACTCAGGTACTGCCCAGATAGCATTTAACATAATAATGTTATGTGGAGACTGACTATGGAGGCTGTCAGTGGTAGCAATTATTCCTCATTCCACGACTACATTTTTCTTCCTTTTAGAAAAATTGTTTGGAAGGACATGGGTACAAGCTGTGGGGAAACCATTTCAGATAGTCTCAAAGAACATTGAGGCTCGAGAAAATGGCCTTCTTGACAGCTTTGCTTTTATCTATAAAGCTGGAATTTTGTCCTCTGATGTTTCCTTTACTGTTTAATGGTTTACACCCTATAAGATAAGGAAGGTGGAAAATAGATGGTTGGATAGATAGATACAATAAAGGAACTAGAAATTAAGTTGCTGGTGGGTTGAGGAACAAGGTCTCATATAATGAATTTGTGGAATCTTATAGTTTACCGGGTTTTCCTATGTATTATCTCATTTATAATATCTCTGTGAAATAGGTGTCATCAGATTTTTACAGCTGGGAAAATTGCCTCTTAAAACAGTTAAGAGTCTTCCTGAAGTAACTTACAGAGCATGTTGGGCAACCAGAATTCCAACCCAGACCATATGACTCCAGGTCTGCCTGAGACTTTTCTCGGAATGTGCCCCCTGGAAAGCCCCTGAATCTTTCTGCGTCTAAATTTTTTCTTCCTCTAATAAGAACCTTGTTGAAAAGATGCTCTGTAAGCTCCCCTCCAGTTTCAAAATATGGTTTTGAGATTTGATTATAAGCCATTAGAATGATAGAAATAAGTGACAGATTAGTCAACATCTAGCTGTTGCAGCTTGACTCCAGGCAAGTGTGACCTGTTTAGACGACCCTCAAGGTCACCAGAGGTACACATTCTGATCTAGTTCATATCCCTCAGAGGTTCTGTTAGCTGGTTTCTTCTTGAGAAGGTTCCATTAGCATCATTTTCCTCTGTGTAAATACTTCTGTGGAAGCCATTAACATAAATGTTGTGTAAGGATTTCAATGTTACATGTTTAAAGTCCCAAGTATTAGAATTAAACATTACTATGGAAATTTGGATGGGTTACATATTTCATCATATTTTAAGGAGTTTAAGGGTCAGTAAAAGGGAAGAAAACAGTCAATTGGTTGAAAGTGAAGGATGGAAAATTAAGGGGGTTATTTTCTAGATGTTTATACCTCAAATTATTCTATTTGTAAAGAGGATAAACTCTATTTCTAAAGAGAAAAGCAGAAAGGAATGATTTACTTGTTTATCTAGACCCTGTATGTTTCCAGCAAAGTTTTGAGACAGCCCATATCATTATATTCTCTTTATTTTTCCATATCATTATATTCTAGATGTCAGTTAAGTGACCTGAGACCACTTGGTGGATAGTAGCTAAACCATATTCAAGTGCCATGTATATCATTGTATCAATTCACTTTAAACTAAGATACATATTCATGCAGGTGGAAAAGACTCACAGTATAAAAATAATAAATATAAGTGAATCATTTCTTTTCAGTAAATACCTTTACAAATATTATGATTGACTATACATTCTGTCTCTCTATTTTTGATGGATAGACTGGTTGCTCAGCTCTTCTTATCTTGATTCTATTCTGGATAATAAATAGTTAATGTGAAATTCAATAGGGAGACATGTGGGATGTTTCCTGGTCTCCACTACTAACTTCCAGGGGAGTCAGGTAAACTTTTCCATGAGTGTTTTGCAACAGCTGATTGGAGACTTTCTGATTTTTGACTACATTTCAGTTCCAGTGTAAAATGAAAGTCCAAGAACTGAGTGAACTTTTTCATTTCTCAACATTCCAAGCCTGGTAAAACTGTTCCGCTTGCTAAATGATGTTATAAATATCGAGATTAGTTTCTTCTAAAATTACCAGTGCCAGGTGCATCCCATTTCTCATGTCATATAATATTCTGTAACCAGTGTTCACAGTTTAAAAGAAGGTTTAACAACTGTGTAGACAAAAAAAAAAAAAGAAGAAGAAGAAGCAAATAGTAAAGACATTTAAAGGTGACAACTATATCTGTACAACCTCAACTGGAGATGCTGAAAAGAAAGATTGATTTTTCTTTGGTTTGCTTAGATGGAGTAAAGTAGGTGGGGGTAGGGATTACGGTTCCAAAATAGCTATTGCCTCCATCACATATAGATATAAAAGTTTAAATATATAAATCAATTACAAAACCAATGTTATTGTATTTTGTTAGTTGCACTTCCCATGCATAAAATCTCAGCACTCAAGATGTCCCCATAAAATCTTTCACTAAACCTTTGTTTTAAAGTATTCGAAAGGACATCATTCCATGTGGGACTATTACATACAGCCACTGATTCAACAGTAACTGAGAACTTATGTACAAAACATTCTTTACATATTGACAAATATTTCTAAAAAATGAATTGGTATTTTTTGTTGTTGAGTGTTTCATGAATGACCTTTACCTCTGTAGACATATGCAGTTTTCAGTTTTTTGGGTGAGACTTTCAAAATATTTTTTTAGAGTGTTCAATGTTAGCAGTGACATTTTTACAGTGATTTCAGAGCCGTGTAGTTTAGAATATTCTATTTGCTTTATTTCTAATTACTTATACCAACCTCATTTTAAATACTGTGCAGATGTAATTGACAGTGATGATATACAATATGTATTAAATAAGCTTTTCTCTATCAGTGGTGTGTGTCATGCAAGACTCCATTGCAATATTTACAGTTAAACTAAACTTTTTAGAAGGAGCAAAATTGCATTTGTTTTGCAGATTTGCTCATCATTAAATGTGAAACATTTCACATTTGTCTTTTTGAGTAATTGGCTTTTTAAAATGATAAGGTGCTCTGAACACTTGTTATGTGGATAGGTCTGACGTTGTATCCCAGAAATCCATATGCCATACAGACAGAACAGAAGAAAGATATTCACAAGCATGTCACAGATTGGACTAAAGCAAGCCAAAAACCCAAGTGCCATGGCATTAACAATAGCACCAGATTTACTGTCACGATCACAATCTGTGCTGCATCACAG
Organism: Hyaena hyaena; assembly: GCF_003009895.1. NCBI lineage: Eukaryota > Metazoa > Chordata > Mammalia > Carnivora > Hyaenidae > Hyaena > Hyaena hyaena. Next base: position 941,221 of record NW_024081012.1, read on the forward strand.
ACAGAAGGAGAACTTTTGATAGGTAACACCTCAGTGTTTTTTTAATCTTTTTGGCAAATTATCATTTATCATTATATTTTTGCCTGCCATATAATATTATTACAATGACATGAAAAAAACACACAGGATAAGTTTAATAGGCCCCAACAAAAGGACTGACTTATTAGCCAGGCCATGTAGAATTAAAGAGAGAAAGAAAGGAAGAGAGAGAGAGAGAGAGAGAGAGAGAGAGAGAGATTTTGTTGTTTTATTACAGATCAAGCTAAAGTTGAAAAAATAGAAAACAGCTAAGGTACTAGGATTTTAGCTTTTTGAGTTCACAAAAGGAAATGGCTTATTAATGACAGGGAAAACAAAAGATTTACCCTCTTGCAAACTTGAAAATTCTGATGTTTCCAAAATATGTGGCTTCCCTGGATAAAAACTCAGAGCTAATTTTATTTTCCAAACTGGAAGGGGGGGTGGGTGGTGATATTTTGAGATGTGAGGTGGTCCAATCCTTTCCGGTCTGTGTGCATTTCCCCGCGATGCAGCTACGAAGAAGGGACCACAATTCACAGGATGCCCCAATAGGCACTAAAAAAAGATTTACAAAATCACAGCTTGCAGCACAACCTCATGTTGGGCTGATTGAAGGAAAAGGCTAGAAACACTGCACAAAGCTTCCTGGCATCAAGTAGAGAAACATCAGTTGATTGTTTTTCTCAATTGACGGCCTCTTTGGGACCTCACTGAAAAGAATATTCCCACCTATCCTTTAGCTATCTGTCTACCTGGCTAAGAGACACTTCTGGAGAAAAACCTCCATGGGTATTATATATCCAAAAGTTCTCCAGTTTTATTAGCATCATTAAAAATACTAAATCGAGCTCTTCAAGAATATAGAAAGAGTCTTCAGCAAACCTTACACAAAATTAGTTCGTAAGATACTCAGCTATTTAACTATAGCTATGTGGGAACAAAAGGATAGCAAGCCATAAATTAATTTGAAGTTGTGTCAGCTGAAATAAAGAAAGTTTCATAACCCAAGTAAACATGGTATATGTGATAAAAAAAATATTCCTTAGCCTTGAAGCGAAAGAGAGTGTTTGATTTCTAGTCTTGTGCTGATTTGGAGACCTGGGCACACTATTTTCTCTTAGCATTCCACCTGCCAATGTCAGTCTTCCTTAGAGTCCTGAAGATCATTTATTCCAATTCACATGCCTCACGTTCTTGGGACTTAATATATTTCTTTTAATTTTCAAACTCTGTCAACTCTGTTTTAACTTATTGATCATTACAGAGACAGTCAAAGTATAGTGAGGGTTGCAAAGAAGTACACAATAGTTACTGATTTCAATATATATATATATACGTGTGTGTGTGTGTGTGTGTGTGTGTGTGTGTGTGTGTGTGTTGTTCCTAGGACACAAACAAGAAAAACACCTAAGATAAAATATAACAAATTGCTAAAATTATTTGTAAAATTTTGTACTCCATAATAATGGCCAAGTTATGCTCTGAGATGAAAGAAATGTGTGAGTAAGATTCCAAACAGAGCAGAGAAGGAAAACGTGAGGCTCAGGAGATATCAGAGGAAGAGGCGGGGAGATAGGGAGAGAGACAGTGAGAAGAAGAGGAAGAGACAGCAATAGGGAGAGAGGGAAGGAGCAAGGGGCAGGGGAGGAGAGAGGTAGAGGGAGAGGGAGGGAATTCAGGTGCCATTTTTAAGAAGTTTTATAAAACAAATTATTTTGTTAAAATCTCTCATTTCTTTTTATTTTTGCATGTCTTCTACATGTATATAAAGCTGATATAAATGAGACTTAAACTTTTTGCCAGAGATCCAGAACAAAGAAATATACAAGATATTCATTTGGTAGCAGCACAGTGAGGAGTATATGTGTGATACTAGGATATGAAGGTTTTTTTTTTTTAAGAAAAAAACAGAGGAGCCTTATTTCTCAAAGTTTATCTGAGTGAAAATATATTGAAATTTCTACAATTTAAGTATAAAATTCTTGTATTGTTATTTTCTTAAAGGTTTTGGATTTGGTAAGAACCATGGTGAAGCCATGATATTAAAGAGGTATTGAAAGGAAGCGAGGTCTAGAGTCAACATGGTAGCAAGCCTTGACATAAGTAACTAGCATCTCGAATAGATTGACAATTCTAAGCATTCAAGAATGTAGGAAATATTATAAATGATCACATTTTGGGAATGAAGGAAATGGAGAAAATAAAAATGACAAAAGAACACAAATTGATGAAGTAAATGATGGTAGCACTGATAGAAAAATCCAGAAGCTAAAACATTTAAGAAGAAATTTTTATTGAAGAAGTAAAATTTGATAGAGGCTCTGAGATATGTATTGACCATGAATGAATCTGTTGACAGAAAGATATAGAAATCAAATTGCAGAGTAAGAATTTTGATGGATGTCACTGAAGCTAATATAAGAGAAAAACTACATTATGTTTAGAAACATGTTTATCTCCTAAAGCATGGTGTAATTGTAATTTTTAAAGTGTCTAATACTTCATATGTAGCCTCCACTAGATTTGTAATAGTTTAATATTGATTTAAACCATCTGTGTTCAGCTTAGATACAATATAAACAATGAAGTGATGATTGGTTTATTCATTAGTGAGCTAACATCTAGGAGTTTCTACCATGGAGGCACAAGCAAGGGCTAGTTCTCAGAAAAGCTCTGGCACAAAGCAACCAAAGTAAGATGAATGCCTCCTTGGGCAACAGTGTTAATGAAAATTGATTAATTGAATTGAGCTTACAAAATAAGAAAAAGAAAACAAGGAGACCCTTGGTTATGCTCTTAAAATGAATAAAAACTTTTTGCTTAGTGGTAAAAACTTACACCTGGTGTTCTTACATCTTAGGTTTTTGGTTCTTACATTCTCTTCAGTTCTCAAGAGATAGATATGTTGGGATACACTCTATAAAGTTTCTCAGTTTCTCAAAGATCACCTGAGGTGAAACTCATGCTATGAAAATTTATAATTTCCACTACAATACAATTGGCAGATAGATTTTTCTCTCTTGGTAATAACTCATAAGTATGAAGATAATTTATGGAAACTTAAGGTAAATTTTAGAAAAATATCTCCAGTAAAATAATAAAAACAAATCCTTATGAATTTTACACCCAATTTGTGATGGGAGAATTCATTTTAGGAAGTACATTTAATAAATTTGATGACATAAGGTAGACCTCCCTATAGCAAAACAAATGAGTGCCTATGACCAAGGTCTTTTTGGTTTCTATTTGTTTTGCATTGTGGTCTTCATCAAGTTTTGTTTATCATTTTGTGTTTTTTATCTCTGCTCATATGTTAACACATTATTCTTCCAACTATGCCTATAAAATTAATCCTTGCTTTATTAATTTAAGCAGAATTGACTTCGTTTATGTAAAATGAGAAATCTGTGTACTTTCTCCCACTTTGTCACAAACTATAGATTTGACATTTTGTTTTGTTTTGTTTTGTTTTGTTTTATTTCTAGGAGAGAGAGAGAGACAGTGTGAGCAGGGGAGGGTCAGAGAGAGAGGGAGTCACAGACCGAAACAGGCTCCAGGCTCTGAGCTAGCAGTCAGCACAGAGCCCGACGCGGGGCTCGAACCCACGAACCGAGAGATCATGACCTAAGCGAAAGTCGGACGCTTAACCGACTAAGCCACCCAGGCGCCCCAGATTTGACATTTTTATATTGTCAGGTTTACAATATTTATATTTTGTTCTGTCATTATAATTTTCAGAGTGCTTTAGCTTAATTAAGAACTGTCTCTCATTTTATATACCTTTCTCATTTGAAAATATATTTTTGAGGGACTCATAGGTGGCTCAGTCAGTTAAGTATCTGACTCTTGATTGTGGCTCAGGTCACGAGGTCATAGTTTATGAGCTCAAGCCCCACGTCAGGGAATCCCAAGCTCTCTCCCTCCCTCCTCCTTCCCTCTCCCTCTCATCTACTCACTTTCTCAAAAATAACTAACTAACTAACTAAATAAATAAATAAATAAATAAGCATATACAAAGAAGAAAATACTTTTTAGAACTCTTTAGATTGGTTGCCTGGGTTTTTTGGAACTCTGTTATTTATCTCACTTAGCATAATCCTTTCAAGTTTCATACATGTTGTCACAAATGGCAGGGTTTCCTTCTTTTTAATAGCTGAGCAATATTCCACTGTATATGTATATCACATTTCTTTATCCATTCATCCATTGATAGACACTTAACCTGTTCCATGTTTCATCTATTGTGGATAATGCTGCAATAACATGGGAGGACAGATCGTGATTTTATTTCCTTCATAAATATACCTAGAAGTAGGATTGCTGAACCATATGGTAGCTCTACTTTTAAAATGTAAAAGCTGTGCCTCTAAACCATGGGGGTCATATAATTAGAAATTTTTAAAAAGTAGCTGAAAAGAATCTCTCCCCTTGAAAGTAATAACATCTAAACAAACAGAAAGCCCTCTTCTGAAAATAGTTGGGTTAAAAAAGACATGAAAAGTAGAATTACAAACTTTAAAAATGAAAATTAGATTACAAACCCTCTCAGGGTGTGATCAAAATACTAAATAATAAGAAAATCGATCAACCGAGGCACATTTATTTTTATAGAAGACAATAGGTATGAGCTAACAACATAGGAGATGTTATATACTTATCATTGGTGCACCTGAAAAAAGGAAATTTAAATAAAATCCACTAGAAATATCCAAAGAAGTGAAAGATGAGAACTTCATTGAAATGGAAACCTGAATTTACAAATGGATAAAATGAAAGTGTTCCAAGAAATGTTTTCATAGAATTCAAATATTAAGGGTCATCTTTGCTGAATTACCTGACTGTTGATAAAAAAAAAAAAAAAAAAAAGTACTGTAGACCTTCAGAAACATGAAATTGCTAATTAGAGCAAAAAACAGGCTAGCTTCAGACTCTTCCATATTGACATTCATATTCAGAACATCGTGGACAAATCCTAAGAGTTTTGGTAAAAATGTAAATGTTACACAAATACCCAGTCAAATTTATGATCACATACAAAACACTAAAATACTTTGCATGCTTTCCCTCTTCCTACAAGAAAAGAAAGGGAAGGAAAGGGAAGGGAAGGGAAGGGAAAGAGAGGAGAGGAGAGGAGAGGAGAGGAGAGGAGAGGAGGAGAGGAGAGAAGAAAGAGAAGAGAAGAGAAGAGAAGAGAAGAGAAGAGAAGAGAAGAGAAGACAAGACAAGACAAGACAAGACAAGACAAGACAAGAAGAAGAGAAGAGAAGAGAAGAGAAGAGAAGAGAAGAGAAGAGGGAAAAGAGAAGACAGGAAGAGGAGAGGAGAGGAGAGGAGAGAAAAGGAAAGAAAACAGGATAGTCTTTATGTAGATACAGGATTTTGTTGCCTTGATGGGAATATGGCAGGAAAGTTTAATTAATTGTTGTACTTTACCATCTTTATTAAATCTCTCCAATATTACATCTAATAACTTTGGTCTCATTATTTGGTTTCAGTTTATGTGTTTTCTTTAGCATATCATTAAACCTGTTCTACTCTTTACTACTTTATTATGGTTTAATTTCTCCAATGATTTTAATTTTAACACTCAACTCTTCTATTCAACTTTGTAAACTCTCATTTGATATTTTTGCTGAATCAACTTTTCTTTGATCATCTAGGCTTATTTTTGTGTCCTTGTTTCGATAGGTCTAAGTTCCCATATTTTTTCCCTAAGAGGGAAGAGTATTATCTCTGACATTTTCTCCTATTCCCTGAAATAGTTTTTCTTCTGATGTGGAATTTTCAAATCTGACTTTTATTTATTTTTCATCTGTTTAATCCCACTCTCTTTTTTTTTTTTTTTTTTTGAGGGAATAAGAAATGCCATGTCTGTGCACTGTCCCACATGGCAAGCTCTCTGCTTATTAATCTTCTTAGTATAGAATTCGATGTATTCAAACCCAAAGTATTTAATCTGAAGACAGGCTTCAGATTTCTTCTTTGACAATCTTAATCTCCCGCTCTCTTTGTCTGGTTGTCTCTCCCTCCCTCCCTCCCTCATTTTCAATCTATGTATAGAATTTGTGTACTTTCCTGTTTCTGGATTTTTCTTCTATTCATTCCTTATTGAGAACTCTGGAAAGACTGGTAAAGTTTTTTTCTAGCTTTAGGCTACAAATATATAAGTCTGCAGCTATTTGGAGAATATATTATTTCTTAGAAATTCTTTACTCCTCTCTAAAACCTGAGATTGGATTAAGGATTAGCTAGCACCTAATTTCTCAAAACTCTTTACCCTTAATTATGCTAATTAATCCTCAAATCATTTCTGCCAAAGATAAGTTCAAATGAGTTAAAAATTCTATAGACATTGCACATGCTTTTAAAATACATCCACATTATGTATGTGTTTAAAAGTATTTTATAGATTACAAAGAAGATAAGAAGTGATCTTTTTAAATACAGATGGTATTTGCAGCATTTGATTAGAATTTATATATAAGTATGAAACAATCATGTTAATTTTTATGAGTTGAAAACAGAAGACTTGATCACTGTAATAATGACATAACATTTTAGCCCTGCAAAAGAAAAAGGTTCATGCCATTTGGGGAGAAATAGTGCTGGCTTGAATCAATTCCCTTCATTATTTTGAAATTTTTGTTTAGTTAGGATGATGGAAAAAGGAAGATATATTCCTTTCCTTTAAATCTTGGTTTGAAGAATGTATCTTACATGTATTACATATAATATAACATATTCTGATAATAACATTATTTATTATGAGGGTTTGCTATAAAAGGTGCTAGTCTCTGACACTTTCATTTTTTTCAGAATAAAGTGAAAGATGTATTACCTGGTTACTAAACCCATTAAGTTGCCACCACCTCCTAGAAATTGCTAACTGTAAAGCAACTTAGCTCAGAGAATAGCTTGCCTATGTAAAGCATGTTCTTCAAAGATACAAGTCTAACACATTGACAAATATATCATACACCCACACCTACCAATGGAAAAACAACAACAACAACAACAACCTCATTAAATTTAATGAGGCAAATGGTGCTGTTTTTGATGGGACACTAATGAGAGAATCTTTTTTTTTTTTTTTTTAGCCAAATAGAATCTTATTAATTTATGTCAGAAACAGAAGTGGAGACATAGTCATATTAGAAGTGTTAATTTCACAAGGAAATATCTCCAGTGGTCTTTTAACTGGGCTTATCCACTCATATAATCAAACTGGTTGAACTTCACGCTAATGGTACATGCTTTAAGATCATTCTTGCATCACAATATAAGCTCCTTGAAGACAAGAATTATGATTATTCATCTAGACATCCCTTATTATATATATCCCCTGTGGACATTATAGGAGGACTGTTTCTCAGCCTACTCTAGATCAAGAAATTCACTTGATATCACTTTTATAGTTTTTAAATTTAAAAAACATTGAGCTAATAATTTTTTGTAAAATCCAACTAAAAGTCATTCAGACACTAGTATTGGCATGCATTATTTTAGAAAGTAATGTATAAAACCTGGAGATTGGTAATATTTTCGTGTACTGTAAAAATTTGCCACTTAAATTCATGGTAAATTCTCCTATAAAATGGAATATTCATGGGGCACCTGGGTGGCTCAGTTGGTTAAGAGTTCAGTTCTTGATATCGGCTCAGGTCATGATCTCATCATAGTCATGAGATCGAGCCCCACATGGGATTGAGCTCCATGCTGACTGTGGGGCCTACTTGGATTCTGTCTCTCCCTCTCTCTCTCTGCCCCTTCCCCCTTGTGCATGCAGTCTCTCTCTCAAAATAAATAAATAAACATTAAAAACAAAAATAAAATGGAATATTCTTTGTAGCATGAAACATTTTCTACTTTATAACTTATTTTGATAAATCTGAAGGTACATCTATTATTTCATCAGCTACTGATGTAGAAACATGCACATACTAAAAAGTTCATCTTTGGGACTAATGTAAAAATGTATTCATGGATTGACAGAAGTCTATATGATTGTTACCATAATCTTCTATGTTAACATTTTCTGGTGCTCTGGGTAAAATACTAAGACTCCAGTCTGGAGGAGAAACAACTGAAATGTGTGACTATTTATTCAACAAATATTTAATTGAGCATCTTCTTTGTAACAAGCAGCGGTACACAGGTATGTGACAAGTATTAGGATAGCCACCGATGTATAGCAATTAACAAACAGAAAAGAAGGCCACTCTCATGGAGTTTACATTCCAGTTTGGTGAGGCTGAAAATAGGCACAAAAATAAGATAAAGCAAAATATATAGTATAATGATGTCGCTATGGAAATTAGAAAGTTAAAACAAAGAGCAGAAATTAGAAATTTAAATAAAATGGCCAGAGAAGGTGGTATTTGAATAAACTCTAAAGGAAGTAAAGGTTAATTAAGGTTAGGGTTAGGTTTTGTTGATGGCAAAGATTTATATGATCATGCTACCTTCAATCACAGTGGTAATAAAAATGTGGATACAGTAGAAAAGGCTGTCTTATTTAGAAAACTTTTAAAATTATAGATTTTCAAGGCCATGGCCTGATTTATGTTTGAAGGACCATAGCCTTTAGTTCTGTGTTTATTAAAGTTAACAGACAATGCTTGTCTAAATAAAAGTATTTAATCATCTAGCTGTGTGAAGATGATAAATTAGCCCATTTCTTGTTCACCAAAACAAAAACTCAGACTTCATATCACTATATATGAACATTGTCTCTCTGTTACAGTTATCACATTGGTTGTAACTTGTTTATGTGTTTCTCTCCTACTTTTCTACAGATTTACTGAATATAAGGAACTTGTGTATTCATCCTTTCATTTTTTGCACAAAGGCAGAGTAATGCATGGCACTTGTATATTATAACTGCTGAATAAATTGATTAATTCATTCAATAGGTATTTATTAAGATACTATTTTAAAGCTGGAGATACCCTGATAACTAAGACAGAAAAAAAAAATTCCTGAGTCCTGGAGAAGTAGAGAATAGTTAATAACCAAATACCAAAAGTAAAAATGCCAGGGGCTCCTGGGTGGCTCAGTGGGCAAAGCTTCTGGTTTGACTTCAGCTCAGGTCATGATCTCATAGTTTGTGAGTTTGAGCCCCATGTCCAGCTCTGCACTGACAGTGAGGAGCCTGCTTGGGATTTTCTCTCACTCACTTTCTCTCTCTGCTTCCCCTGCTTTCTCTCTCTCTCAAAATAAATGAATAAAAATAAACCTTAAAAAAGTAAAATTGTCAATTAAAATATATTATGAGAAACAGTAATAAGAGGAGATAGCTGATGAAAGAGGGTAGTAAGAAAGTGTACGTCTTCAGAAAGGGTGATCAAGAAAGATCTCTCTGAGGCAGTGATATTGAAGCGGAACTGGGAAGGAAGGGACCCATCTGAGTAAAGAGCAATCCTGGAAGATGGAGCCAAAGATCAAAGGCCCAGTGGCAACAACTGGAAAGCTAATGTAGTGGAATCAGAACAAGGGGGTAAAGTGTGAAAGGAGAGGTGTCAACACGATAGGCAATGTTCCCAACATACAAACTTTGGAGAGAGAGAGTTTTAATTTTAACCATCAGGGTGTTTTTTGAGCAGAGAAGTGACTTGGTTCTTCTCACATGGTTTTGATGATTGTTCTGTCAACTGTGTAACAAAACTGCATGTAGAAGGGGCCATTTAGAAAGCTCTTGTCATGTAAAGGAGAGGTACTTCCTATCTTGTTCTAGAATGATAGAAACAGATCCTTAGAGATGAAATAGAAATGGATTAAATATGATCATACAAAGGAAAATTCTTTGAAAAGATTTTGTTATACTTTTCAAGCACATGATTTCAAGTAATTATGTTGATATAAAAATAATGATATTTGAGGGGTGCCTGGGTGGCTTAGTTAGTTAAGCATCTGACTTCAGCTCAGGTCATGATTTCATGGTCGTGAGTTCGATCCCCATGTCAGGCTCTGTGCTGACAGCTCAGAGCCTGGAGCCTGCCTCAGATTCTGTGTCTCCTCTCCCTCTGCCCCTCCCCTGTTCATTCTCTCTCTCTCCCCCCCTCTCTCTCTCTCTCTCAACAATAAATAAACATTAAGAAATTTTTTTAAATGATGATATTTGAATTTTATTACTGAGATGTTTGGCAGTTTCTGTTAAAAATTCCAGATACCAAAGCAAACTAATAATTAGAATTAACCTCAAGGAATGGTTAGTGAGGATGTGTGCCATCTTTTCATACGTTTCTTATGGGAATTAACTTTTTCTAGTTAATATTAACTGATAACTCATTATTTCTCCTTTAAATTAATACCACGTTTTTTCTGGTTGTTTCTAATATTTTTTTCCTGCTCATTTGCTTTCAGCTGTTGTTTCATTGTTATAAAATATGGATGGTTTTCTTTGTATTTATCCTGCTCTGGATTTGCAGTAATTCTTGACTCTGTGGCTTGATGTGTTTAAGCAGTTTGGGAAAACTCTGTCATTAGCTTTAAATACAGCTTTTCCCCATTCTCTCTCTCCTCTCTTTTTGGGACTCCAATTAAATATCTCATAGACCTTTTCTTGTATCTTATGGTCTCCTCAGCATTTTCCATTCTTTTGTTTTCTGTGCTTCTGTCTGCATATTTTATTCTGACCTAATTTCAGTTTATTTTTCTCTTTGTATTGAATCTCCTGGAGTCTCCTCATTTCAGTTATTCTATTTTAGTTCTCAAATTCATTTCATTCTATTGACCATTTCCAGTTCTCTGCCAAAATTTCCAATCTCATTATTTTCAAATATGGTATATGATGTTTGACAACTGGAATATCTAGATTAATTATAAATCTATTTTTTAATCATTTTTTTCCGTTTGTTATCAATCATTTATCTATCGCAAGCCTATCTTTTTTTAATGTTTTTATTTATTTCTGAGAGAGAGACAGCATGATCAGGGGAGGGTCACAGAGAAAGGGAGACATAGAATCTGAAACAGGCTACAGGCTCTGAGCTAGCTGTCAGCACAGAGCCTGACGTGGGGCTTGAGCCCACGAACTGTGAGATCATGGCCTGAACCAAAGTCAGACACTTAACCCTCAAACCTATCTTTTTAATTTTTTTAAATGTTTACTTATTTTTGAGAGGCAGAGAGAGCAAGCTGCGGAGGAGCAGAGAGCAGGAGATGCAGAATCTGAAGCAGGCTCCAGGCTCTGAGCTGTCCCCAAAGGGTCCTTCGAGGGGCTTGACCTCACAAGCATTGAGATCATGACTTGAGGTGAAGTCAGATGCTTAAGTGACTGAGCCACCCAGGTGTTCTTGCAAACACCCATCTTTTCAAGTCAAGGGTAGAACAGTGTGTATGAAAAATTATAGAGATAATTAAGGATCTAGATGATGATATTTTCTTTTGAAGGAATTTGTTTTCTTTATTTATGGCAGGTGCTTTAGACTAGAAGCAGATCACCTTTATCCCAGTAGAGATGAAGCTAGGGCAACACTGGGTTTCTGCTTTTGTAAGGGCTGGGGAACTTCTGGCTCATTTAATGTGCTTGTGGCACAGTACTTCAGGATTCCAGTGAAATCCACATGCTCTTCCACCTTGGTACAATCCAAACTTCAATTCTGTTCCTCAAGTCCTGTGAGATCACCACCAGCTCTGAGGAACTACTCAGCCAATCACCCACAGCTTTTGCATGAGGGACATTGGAAGGGCAGCGAGACCAAATTCTGCATCCACTTCTCTGTGGGCTTCCATTCTCTTCACAATCTTGTTTTGTACGTTTTCTGTGCCTTATTGATTGTGCATTGTCTTCAAAGAGAAATATTATGTGTGTGTTGTGACTGTGAGTGTATGTGTGTGTTTCTCTGGCACAGGTTAATTTGAAGCCCCGGCATTGCCTGAAGCTTTTTTTTAATAAAAAAAAATTAATAGAATATAAAGGAGTTTTTAAAGAAATATTTATCATCTTTATGAATTTATTTAGAATATTTAAAAAATATAAATAAATGATTTAACAGATTTAAACGATTAAAGTTATAAAAAATTAAAATAACCCCAAATAAAAATATAAATAAGGACCTTATTAAAATAGGAGCAGAAAATGATAATGAACTAAACCCCAAATTAAGCAGATTTTTGTCAATAAAATTAAAAGCTGCTCTCCTAAAAAGAAACAACAATGAATTTGTTGGCAATTATAGCTAAGGAGAGAGAAAAAAGATTATGCTAGAAATAAGAAAACGACTACCAAAAAGAAATTACTTTTGGATAAATTTACATAAAATTTGGTTTAATAACTCAAAATCTAGACGGAATGGATTATTTTTTAGAAAAAATTTAAATCTATAAGGTTCATTCAAGAAATAGAAACACTGCGGGGCACCTGGGTGGCTTAGTCGGTTAAGCGTCCGACTTTCGCTTGGGTCATGATCTCGCGGTTAATGGGTTCGAGCCCCGCGTCAGGCTCTGTGCTGACTGCCAGCTCAGAGCCTGGAGACTGTTTCTGAGTCTGTGTCTCCCTCTCTCTCTGACCCTCCCCTCTTCACGCTGTCTCTCTCTCCTAGAAATAAATAAAAATATTTAAAAAAAAAAAGAAATAGAAACACTGAATAGAAATTTATCATAGAAGAATTTTTTTAAGTAATAAAATATCTATACATGGAAAAGCATCAGGAACACTTTTTATAGATATATTTCACCAAACTCAAAAACAAACAATCCACATATTACATAAGCTCTTTCTCACAGAAACATGGAAAACGTCCCAATTTATTTTCTGAGGCTGGCATCACCTAAAACAAAATCAAACCGGGATAGCTCCAAAAAGAAAACTAACTGCAAGCCAGTAATAATGATGAACAAGATGATAAACTTTCTAAATATAATATTAGCAATCAAATCTTTAATATTAACCAAATGAAATACTTATTCCAAGAGTTAAATATCTCCAACATGAGAAAATATGTTTTTATACATTCATACTATAATTCAGTAAAGGAGTAAAACCATAAGATCATCTTACTCAATGTTTAAAATAAGACTCTTGATAAAATTCAATACCTGCTTAAAACAAAAGTATGCCAGCAATAGATATAAAAACTTTTAGAAGAAAACAAATCCCTCTGACATATATGAACACATAAAATTAAAAACCTTGGGACACTTGGGTGACTCAATCAGTTAAGCATCTGACTCTTGATTTCAACTCAGGAAGCCCTGCATCCTGCTCTGTGTTGTGCATGGATCATCTTCTCCCTCTCTCTTCTCGTTTCCTCTGCCGTCTCCCGAGGGCACTCATCCTCTGTCTTCTCCATTCCCCCCCCACCCCTTAAAAACCTGTATTTGACTAAAGACACTAGGAATAAGATTAAAAAAAAAAAAGAATGGCAGATGAAAGCAATATATTTGCAAGAAGGACAGATACAGAAAGAACACCTTCAAATGATTAAGAAAAGGAGAAACATGACAAGTAACATAACAATCCGAGAAAAAAAATTAAAAATTGCAAAATAAAAATTAATTAAAAATGGCTAATAAGTTTATGTGGAAAATGTTTACCAACACTAAGAGTCATAGAATTGCAGGCTTGGTGGGATACCATTTTCACTTATCAGATTGATAAGTATTTAGAAGATCAATGATGTCCAGTTTTGAAAGAATGTTGTGAGAAGCATTCTCATTCGTTATTACTATAATTGCAGTTTTGCAGTAAAATCTGGAAGGATTGATTAAAATTGATTGTCTATAATCTTTGATCCCTGCTCTCCCATTTTTAAGAATCCATCATACACTTGCACTTGTGTAAATAAATGTGTGTCTAACATATTTGTAGTAGCATTGGTTTTTTAATAGAGAACAAATGGATTAAATACCTATATGTAGGAAGTAAACAAATTAAAGTATATTGGGAATGGTATGCTGGGAAAACTAGGCAGGGGTTAGAAAGAATGATATGGTAATATGAGAATCAGTATTTATCTGTTGGGACCATGTAAAGAAATGATAGTGATTGAGGGCACCTAGGAAGTACTTAGAATATGAGAAGAATTTGGCTCAAAAAGGAAGCATTTTCCTTTCAGCTCATGGTCTGCGTACCGTGGTAAAGAAAGAAGCAGGGAGGAAGTCTGTAGCATATGACTGCTCTGAGGACATGCAGTTATTTTTGCACAAGTGGCACTTACACGACTCATGAAGAGCCCCTACCCCAAGGTCTTTCCGATGGCAGTAATAATTTATGAAAAAATATGTTCAGTAATAACATAACTTAGTTTTCAGAAATCAGCTCAGTGTTCTTCCCTGCCTTGACTGACATTTGATGGGTTTTTAAAAATCAACTGATTTTGGGGGCGCCTGGGTGGCTTAGTCGGTTAAGCGTCCGACTTTCGCTTAGGTCATGATCTCGTGGTTCGTGGGTTCGAGCCCCGCTGACTGCCAGCTCAGAGCCTGGAGCCTGTTTCAGTCTGTGACTCCCTCTCTCTCTGACCCTCCCCTGCTCACGCTGTCTCTCTCTCTCCTAGAAATAAATAAAAAAACATTAAAAAAAATTAAAAAAAAATAAAAATCAACTGATTTTGAAAATCTCTCATGGCCCAGAGAACAAGAAGATGCAGTTTGCAGTGTAACTATGTTCAAATTTTCTGTAGACTCCAGTGGAAGACCTTTCAGTAGAACATGCCAACTACGGCTACATTGCAAGGAACACTTCACATTTCCTCTTTGAACCTTTTTTAATGTTTTTTTAAAATTTATTTCTGAGAGAGAGAAAGATACAGCATGAGCAGGGTAGGGCAGAGAGAGAGGGAGATACAGAATCTGAAACAGGCTCCAGGCTCTGAGCTGGCAGTCAGCACAGAGCTCGACATGGGGCTCGAACCCAAGAACGGTGAGATCATGACCTGAGCCAAAGTCCGACACTTAACCGACTGAGCCACCCAGGTGACACATCACATTTCCTTTTTGAATGGACTGGATTTATGACAACAATTTAAACAAATATCAGCACTTAACACTGTAATAAAATAAAAACTTAAGAAAATATTTTTCAGGAGGATAGCAAAGAAGACTGAGGAGTTACAGAATTAGGAAAAAAAACAAGAAATGAGATAGCTCCTGATAGATGGTTAATGTGTCTATAACTGCTGAGGTAGCAGATATAAGGGAGATCATTGTAATGGGGTCAAAATAACTTCCTATAAAGCAAATATTTTTAAAAAGAATACCATTACACTCAATAACTTAATTCATTTAGCTCTGGATTCCCTATTTCTTCAGGGTGTGGGTTTGAAGGGAAACAACAAAAACAAAAGCTTACACTTGCCTATTTCATTTAGCTCAATCTTGATAGATGTGACCTCTTCAGAGTCTGCCCAGCTCTTTTTTCCAAGATGATATCTAAGGAAAATGAAACACTTACTTAACCTTATGGTGAATAAGAGAAGCATTTCTAGTTTCCTTATCTTTCATAGGTGCATTTAATAAACCCTTATTGAGTGTTTACTATGTGTCAAGCTTTGTTCAAGGTCCTGGGGACACTGTAGTGAATCCAGCAGTAAAAATGCCTGCCTACACGGAATTTACCCTCTAGAGGGAGTCAATGCTGGTCTCTATTGTGGTTGGTCTGGTGTGTGCCCATCTATCTCTGTCCTCTGTTGTTCTGTTAAACCTGCCTGTTTTTGTGACTGTTGTTATCCATTTATTAGCTTCACTTTGTTTTCTGTGGCATCATGCTGTCACCACTACCAAAATTTTGATTTCTACCATTTGCTTGAGCTCTGAGGTCCCTTTTTCTTCAGCCTCCTTGTTCTGACTTCAGATGGGAGTTTTCATGATATCTGGGTCTGCCCTCAGGGGACACTGGGATCCAGGGGGCCCCTCCAAGCTGCACACAGGCTATGGGAATAAGGAGACGTTTTCAGACCTGGTCACAAGCACTATCCCTGCCTTTGCTGCCCTACTTACCACTTCTCCCTCCAACCTCCAACTGGCACACACTGGAAACATAGCCTCAGACTAGACATTTTCCTCCATGTATTCTCTCATCTCTAACCCCTCTTAGGAGTCCAGATCATTCATTTCCTTCTCAGGAGCCTTGAGAGGCATCTCCGCTCCAACTTGTGATTTCACAAGATCTCCATGGTTTCATTGTTCTTTGTTTGTTTGAAGTTTTGCTGTGGTGGCTCTTTTTTGGAAAATTTAGGGTAAGCAGTAGTGTAAGAGTGTGGTGCCTGTGTGAGCAGAAGAGAGCCTCGGACTTCAGTCTGAAGTCAGATTTCCCTATACTGCCCTGCACAGCAGTTAATTCCTGCAGCCCATAGCGTGATGATCACTAATTCTGTCATAGTCTCCAACAGTATTGTATAGTTTATAATTTATCACCCATGATGATCATATATGTGGACTGTGGAGGTGTGCTACACATTTTTGTGCATGTGGATACACAAAAGTTCCCCTTTCTCCTCCCATTTATTTGAAATCCATTTATCTTTTTTTTACAAAATAAGCTTGGAGCTTTTAGGGGAGGGAGGGGACAGTGATGGTTCTAGACTACCTCATTCTTTATTATTTATACTACAATGATAGTTAATACCCTTTGTCAGGCACTTCATTATAGGATTTTCATGGATTACATTTAATTATCATCATAGTCCTATGAAGTAGTTACTCTTTTTATCCCCATTTAACAGGCAACACTGAAGCTCCGTGTGGTGAAGTGACTTGGATAGGACCTGAGTTTGTGAAAGGCAGACTCAAATCCAACTATACCGACACAAGCCATTCCATCTCTTTTGCATTCTGCATTTGTACTCGGAGTCATAGGCTCTTACTTTGTTAGATATTATCAAGATACAAAAAATAATTAAAACAATCATACTCCCAAATTTTGAAAATGGGATAAGATATATCCAAATGATGAAATATTACACAGCTATTAAAAAAGTTGTGTTAGAGTTTTTAGTAACTTGGGAAATAGATTTTTGGAGAGAGGTAAAGACTTTGGTCCAAAATTAGATGAATGTTTTGCAGCTGCTGATGTGGAGGGTCTTTATCTATCCCAGTTAAGAATAGGAAACTCAGCTCGATAGACATAGTGCATGTTGGGTGTTAATAATTCTATTATTTCTTATCAGAAAATGAGCATGGCTCTGGATTAGATTATTCTGCTAGTTAGCTTAAAGTTGCTTATAGGGACTGTGTCTGATAGGGAATGTCTGCCATGGGCCAGACAATGAGTGGAACAGGGAAATGAATGGTCTGGGCCTCCCGGAGGTCATCAGCACAGAGATTGTTGGCTTTATGCTAAATGCTGCAACACAAAAATATTCCCCATCTACTTGTTCTGAGCATTGTCCTTCTTTGGAGACATAGTTTCTATTTTGCTCTAAAATACATATTACCTCAAGTTTCTCTCCATTCTTCTACTAAATACCTATATATAATACCTAGGACTATCATATTTATATGAATAAAACTATAAAAATATACTAAGAGATGTAAGCAAAACCTTAAAATAGGGAGACATACTTTGCTTCTGTAGAAGAAGTCTTACTATTTGCCAATCTTTCTTCTTTTCCAAATTAATATACAATACTATGAAAATCCCAATGGGATATTGTAGGGAAGAGGCAAAAATATTTAAAGTTTATTTAAAAGATTTAGAGTTTAGAATAGTTTAACAAAATCATGAAGTAACAGGGGAAACATGACCCATGAGATACAGGAAAAATTTAAATAATAATTGAAGGTTCAAATAATATAAGTCAAGAGAAAAATCATGCACAGAGAGCCCACAAAAAGACTGCCATCTAGATAACAGGAGAATCACAAAATGGTATGGAGAGAAAAGATTACTTATTAAATGGTGCTAGATAATATATTACTTGGAAAAAATTTAAAAAGTAGATTCTCATATACCCAAAACACTAAACACATTTAAGAAGAATTAAGTATATAAATATTTTAAAATATTGTAACAGTAGTGAAAAAAATGGGTCCAAATCTGATATCTGGTTAGGTAGTAATTTCTAATAATTAAAATAGTAATTGGAAAAATCACAAAAGATCAATTTAAAATTTTACAATTGTAAAAATTAAAAAGGACACTTTTATGTATAAGTGTCAAAATAAATTGAGAAGTACCTGTCCAAATAAATTGAGAAAAAATATTTGTATCAATTATGATCAAGATTTCATAAATTTTATACTCTTTAAAGAAATTTTTAAAATCCTATTATTGAAAAATGTAAAAGAATACCAGCAACAAATTCTAAGAAAAAATTACTAGTTATATGTAAATTATTATATTACTTAGGTTAAAATATGATTTGAAATGGCCTCATTCCTAAATTTTAGCTTAGAAGTAGGAAAGCTTAGAAGGTTTTTTTTTTATGTTTATTTATTTGAGAGAGAGACAGAGAGATGGGCAGGGGCAGAGAGAGAGGGAGACAGAATCTGATGCTGGCTCCAGGCTCTAAGCTGTCAGCACAAACCCTGATGCAGGGCTCAATCCCACAAACCGTGAGATCATGACCTGAGCCTAAATTGGATGCTTAACTGACTGAGCCCCAAGGTGCCCCTAAAACAATCTTTCTAAAAAATAATTAGAAATGCATTTCAGTAGCCTTCCAAAATTGTATTTGTGATATAGTAATTCTCTGTAAGAATTTCTCCTAAGAAAAACAAATCATAAATTTTAACAAAATCATGTTAAAAATAATGACCAATATTTAATTTGACCTATATATGGCTAATATAATATAATATAAATATAATATAAAATGTATATATCATATGCATTCAAAAATCTAGAAGGAAGTACATTGAATACTAAGAAGGCTGTCTGAGTAGTATGAGAAGAGATAGGTTTTGATTTTCATTTTACGTATTTTTGATTTTGCTTATTTTTAAAGTGTTCATAAACTATATTTATAACTAAAAATAATTTGTTTTAATACATTTTTCAATACAAGTATTTTACCTATATTGGAACAAATAGCTATGTGAAAAGATGATCCCTCTGCTTAATTGTTTAAAAGGCTTCATCTAGGGAATAAACTGATCATTAAATTTCCAATCTGATACAGCAGATTTAGGGAATTAGTTTGTCATCCAAAGAGGCTTCTTAATGCGCCTAGAATCACACTACATGACAGTCAACAATATTTCCAATATAAGTTTTAAGGTCAGCTCAACATGTGGATACTGAAGTCTCACCTATGGATACTGCAGTTCATCCATATGTAAGAAAATTACCCAACTTCTTCAAGTGCAGTGGCAGTTTTAGAATACAGCCATAATAATGAGTGGGATAGCAGAGACTCAATTTATTCAGTTTTTGAGCCTGAGACTTTGGGAAAGAATGTCGTAGAGAGAGAGGAAGGAAAATAGAAAAGGAGAAGAGTGTGATCTCAGAGCAGCAATCACCCTGAACAGTGGTCCTGTCGAAGCCGGCATAGAAGATTCAGGATAGCTGGGGGCACCGGCTCCATTTTGTCAGCCTTCTGCCATCATATTGTCTGGGTTACATTACAAGAACACTATGTTCCACACAGAGCATACATCTCTGGTAATTTTGATGCATAAAGGATGAGTAAATTTTGCTATATTTAGCTATCACGGCAGTGAGTGTTCTCTGAAAGCCTTGATGCAGTTCAAGCCTCTGCCATAATTTACCAAAAAGTCTTTGGAGTCTACTTTCAAATCGTGCCATCATGAGCCCTTTGAGGACTTTGACTTTCCCTGATTTTCTTCAAGATAGCATATCGGGTCTCTGTCTGACATCATGGGAGCACAAAGGCATCTGTTGATAGCAAGGAGAAGACCATGGAGTCATAGTCTCTGATAATGTTTATTCCACATCTGTGATTTGTGTCCTACAAGGCTCTTGGGAATTAAACCACATGTGCTGTATTTGCATTAATGGGAACTTGAGAAGGAGAGGCCATAACACTATTAAAACGTTTAGCTTTCCCTAACCCATCACACAGACACATGCTAATAACTACTCCCAGACCTTGTATCATGGTGCTGCAGGATGCAACGTGGAGCACACTCATTGTTTCAATACATGAGACTCAAAAACAAATAGCTGCCATCTCTGCCTCTGATAGTTTGCCAGGCTTTTAACTTCTTTAGTTTTTCCCTCTTCGGATCATGGTGAGGTATCTCAAATGTATTCCAAACAGCACATTACCCCAAGTCTTTGTTTCTTCTTTTATAAAGAGACTCTTGCTTTAAGGTATATTTAGGAAAGCCAGAGTCTAAGCCAAATTCCAAAGAACCACATCCTAATTCTGCTTTCAAATGGCAGGAAATGACTTATCAGAGAAGAATCCCCCACACAGGGTTACTGATCACTCAAGCCTAATTGCTAAAATTGTGGCAAATATTCTGGAGTCTTTCCATAGGTTTAAGTATTCAACTGTTAATTATATATGGAGACATTTTGAAGCATCTTATAAACAAGGAGAGAGAGAGAGAGAGAGAGAGAGAGAAAAGCCAAGGAGCAGACCTTGAAGGTATTTCATCTTTTATTACTCTCTAGGCCAGTGTTTTTCAAATTGCATTCAAGACCCTTTAGTGGGTCAAGAAACCAATTTAGTGAGCTGGGACCAGTGTTTTGTTGTTTTGTTTTTTTTTAAGAAATCAGTTAAAGGAAAATTATACAATAATAGAAATACATACAGTATTACATATACATTAGGAAGGGGAAGTATTATTTCATAACTTTTGTTTCACTCTATGATGTATGCATATATATACACACACGAACATACACACATACACACACTCATAGTATATGTATTGAATATTCTATATAGTATAATAAATGAATGGATGGATAGGTGATAGACAGATGATAGATGATAGATAGATAGATAGATGATAGATAGATAGATAGATAGATAGATAGATAGATAGATAGATAGATAGAGTTGAGTAAGAAGTATGAGTTGGCAATGTAAAATATAATTCTTACCATGGATCTTGTCCAAAAAAGTTTGAAAGTGATCATCAGAGTATACTTCCCGGGTAGTGTCTTGTTTAACTTTGAAATAAATTCTTCTCTTAATGTCTCCCTCATCTCCTTTCAGATAAAATCACAAGCTACATATAAACTTAATCAAATTAAATCTCAAACATTTTTTGAAAAGTTTATGGATGAAACTCAGGATGGTGTGAACCCAATGCCATGAACCATCCATCAACAGTAGCAAATTACAAGCCAGATACTGGTTGAAATGATGGGAAAATGTTCTCCTGGATGTCCTGCTCCTCAGGATCCTAGGGAACGATAAACCTCACAGTAGTGCATAGTGAGCCTCAAAAATTAGGGGAGCAACTCCCTGAATTGATGCTCTTTAGATATCATTTACTTAGGGATTAAAATTTGTTCCTGGGATCAGGAAAAATCCAGTTAATGGCAATAGAACCATGTTGATGAAGCAGGCAGAAAACTATAGATGAGACAGGTGCTAGGGAAAAGTCAAACTGATAATATCGGAAAGAAATGTGTCTGTTGGACAGAATACAGAAGCAAAAGCTAAGATGGCAGAATACAGTCCAGTCTGTTAGAGTTAGAGTGTGAGTTCCAACCTGAAATAACAAGAATATTTCACAGGCCAATTTGATAATCAATGAATACACTAAAATGGCTCATTTTCAGATACTCATATGACCATCTGCCTTGCATGCAAGTATGGATTATTGTTTGGTTACGTGTCTAGTAATTTAGGTAGATGAGGCAGATGGAAGGTGGAGTTAAGGAAGGGGGGCAGGCAGAGAGAATCAGAAAGATGCTCAGCAGAGCCCCAGTTCCTAAAAGGGATACTGGCAAAAGGATCCTGCTGGCTGAGAGGGTCTGGTGCACTGTGTAAGCCACCAGCCTAGGGAATCAGAAGCCAAGAAACAAGATAAGATACACTTACAGAACTGAGCTTCAGCAAAGATAGGATATTAAAAACTGGCTGTATTCTTAATTATCAGGGCTTGAGATCACGTCAAGTTACCTTGAGGGGAGACAAATATGTGAATCCATATACCAAGCATCTCAAAAGTTAGCACGTAAAACCAAAGGCAGAGAAGCAAGCAGTTGGCATTGTGTAGAAAGGAGGGCAAAAAGGCCAAGAACCAGAAAGAGCCTAGAAAACCGAGGAGACCATGGAAGGGGCACTGCATCAGACAGAAGTGGTGCATCATCTTTTCAGAAGAGTTGCATTGGCATAGCCTTGGAAGACAGAGCCACGCTGACAAGTTAGGGAAGTTGCGATACACATACAGCTTTAAGAGAATGCCTCTGCTTTTCTGACACTATGCTTGGCTCTACTGATAGATCTGCTCAGGGATCTAGCACGGCCTTCCTAGCGTAACAAATCAAACATGTTCCTAAATTTTAAGATCTTCTGTTATCTGAATACGACAACTCTACAGTATTAACCTATGTCAGCTGAGTCACAATTCCACCACCATTTATTAAGGGCCTATAGTATTCCAGATGCTCCACTAAGCTCTGGGAACACACAATCTTTGTCATCAGGGAGTTTAAAATGTAGCAAACATCAGACAAGACATTTGATAAGTTCAAAACTGAGATAACACCATTATGAAGTAGGTACGGACTACCAGAAGGATACTTCTTTTTTGGACCTACCGAGGTTAAAAAAGCCTTTCCTGAATTGGGTAGTTTTCTGAAGGATGAGAATAGGTTTGTAAAAATCCAGGGAACTCAATAAGTCAAATAATAATAACCACAATATTTTAAAGAACTAACTATGTACCAGGTACTATGCTAACATCTGATCCTGGATTATATTTCATATGAACTATGCAATGGTCCTATGTGGTATTTTTATTAGGTTATAGGTGAGGATATTGAAATACAGTGATTACAAATTACTTGCACCAGGTTATGTGGTTAGTAAGCAGAGGACTTGGAGAGAAAAGTTTGGAGACAGAGAGAGAAGTCATGAAGTGCTTGATGATCCATATTAAAGAATTTAGGTTTTATCTTGAGGACATTAGGAATCCAGTCAGTGACTTTTAAATGACATGTGAAGGGTATGGGTTGGGATAGATTATGTACCTGTAATCAGAGCAGTGAGTAACTTTCAAATTGCTTATGGAGTTCTGTAAACAGATTCTGAGGCCTTATTCCTAAGGTCTGATTCTTTAGGTCCCAGTGAGCAGGGGGAACTATATTTATAAAGCTCTCCAAGGACAAAATCAAGAATTCATGAAGTGGATACAGAGAATGGCTTGTAAAAACACAAACTAGCAGTAGAGAGATCAGACCAGGATAATGGTGGCTTACATTGAAGTAGATACCAAGAAAGATGTCTAAACTAGAAATATAAATTAAGGATTTATCAGTTCGTAGCTCTGATTAAAACAAACTGGAGTTGGTAATGTCACTCAGGAGTGTGTCAGTAGGTGAGAGAGCTTAGAGAACACTGATGAACACCTCTATTTAAGGATGAGTAAATGGAGGGGTGCCTGGGTAGCTCAGTTGGTTAAGCGTCTGACTTCAGCTCAGGTCATGATCTCATGGTTTATGGGTTCCTGCCCCATGTCAGGCTCTGTGCTGACAGCCCAGAGCCTGGAGACTGCTTCCAATTCTGTTTCTCCCTCTATCTCTGCCCCTCTCCCGCTTGTGCCCTGTTTCTTTCAAAAATAAATAAATGTTAAAATTAAAAAAAAAAAAAGTTGAGTGAAGGGAAAGAACCCACACCCACACAGAGGACTTAAAAGCAGACTCTGAGGGGCGCCTGGGTGGCTTAGTCGGTTAAGCGTCCGACTTTCGCTTAGGTCATGATCTCGCGGTTCGTGGGCTCAAGCCCCGTGTCGGGCTCTGTGCTGACTGCCAGCTCAGAGCCTGGAGCCTGATTCAGAGTCTGTGTCTCCCTCTCTCTCTGACCCTCCCCTGCTCACGCTGTCTCTCTCTCTCTCTCTCTCTCTCTCTCTCCTAGAAATAAATAAAAAATATTTAAAAAAATAAATTAATAAAAGCAGACTCTGAATGTCCTCTAGAGATTCTATATTCGTTCCTGCTTCTGAGTGATTATACAACCTTCTCCTACCACCTGTGTTATTCTCTTTCCCTGACTTTTCTTCTACTAAGTCTCATCTGTTCTTGTAAGAACCTTCTCCAACCGTCTTCCCAGTGGGCTCCAGTTTACCCTGAGAGAAATTGTGGTTTGTTCCTTAAAAATGAGTCCATATGCCCTATCTTGAACCATGATTAATTATTGTTTCTCATTGTTTTCACGTGTTGGTCTTATATGTAAAGAAGATTATAAGCTTCTTATAAGAGCAAGGGTCCCTGCTAACTTATTTTGGAATACCTCACAGTTTCTAGAATTTGACATTGGTAGTTCACTAGGCTCCTAAAGATCAATGGCTATTGAATTGCTCCTCACTGCTGTGTATGATAAACAGTGATCCATATGTTCCAGTGTACACAGAGTAAACCTATTGTCCTGGTATAATTATTAATAATACCTCTTTTGCCCTCAAAATTGTCATATTTTAGGTAATAAATTATATAATCACCCTATACAGTCCCTAATAATGCAAGCAACATTTTCTTAAAGTTCAGCATTTTTAAATGGTACTGTTTTTAACACAAATATCATTTTTGGGGGGAGAGTGAGGGGTGTTAAGTGTTTTTACACACATTTAGCATGGAGTAATATGTACGTCATTCCAAATGTCAAATGTCTCCATTATTAAATATGTGTCCTGTTGTTCAACTGACAGATGTCATTGTCTACCATATAATCATAAGTGGTCAATTTTTTTTTCAATGTTTATTTATTTTTGAGAGAGAGACAGCATGAGTTGGGGAGGGGCAGAGAGAGAAGGAGACACAGGAAGGAAGCAGGCTCCAGGCTCGTAGCTGTCAGCATAAAGCCCCGACATGGGGCTCGAAGTTAGTAACCATGAGATTATGACCTGAGCCAAAGTCGGATGCTTACCTGACAAGCCACCCAGGCACCCCTTACTTTGGCGTATTTTAATATGTACTATGGCATATATTAATATGCCACTAAATTCCCATTTTTACACCACCAGATACTTTTTTACATGTTTTAATTTTTCAATGTTTATTTATTTTTGAGAGAAAGAGAGTGAAGCAGAGAGAGGGAGATACAGAATCTGAAGCGGGCTCCAGGCTCTGATCTGGTCAGCACAGAATCTGACGCGGGGCTCAAACTCATAAACTGAGATCATGACCTGAGGCAAAGTCAGATGCTTAACTGACTGAACCACACAGGTGCTCTTTTCATGTTTGTTTAAAGATAATATTTTTGAATGGATAGTTAGGAATTTTGTCTAGTGGACAGGATTATCATTTTTGTACATTTTGAGAAAAAAATTCAAAACTTACCTAAGCCTAGAATTTTTTGGAAAGGAGAAATTTCTCCTCATTTGTGAACTTCCTAATTACACATATGCTTAGTGTATCATCCTTAATGACGGATGATGCTGTTTTATGGAGGGCAAAATCTAGATTGTCAAGTACTTGGTTAAATAAATTTCAAAATTTTCATGAAAACCAGAAATAAGGCTTTACTATAGTATTAACTTCTTGAATTATGAGATTTGGATTCCAGACAATAAAAATTCACTAGCTGATCGCCAAATCCTCATCTAATATTTGTTATTCTTCCCAAACTATATGGTGAGAAGGAAGTAGATACCATTCTTTCTTGTGATCTACACATTCTTCACTGACATCTCTTAGTCTCTCATTTCCCAGGTCAAGGTGGGATAATCCTGTGAAAATAGTTCATCTGTGCCCTGGCTAATCTGCATTTACTAGAACAGCACAGAGGCACTCTGTTTATGTCTGACAAAGTAGTTATAAATCACACTTCTTCAGATCATAAATACACATTTATCTTTAGAATATATCACCAACTGAGTCATTTTGATGTAAATATTGCACCTCTTAAATATAATGATGACAATAGCGGCTGTGAATCCACAGATTTGCGTGAGTGCTCCTTATTCAATAACTGAAAATATTGAAGTCGCAGAAGCTTTAACATCCTCTGGGGAGTGGCAGACAGATGTGTCAATAGAGTGAGACCTACAGAAGTTACGACTGTTTTCTCGTAGTAATGAGTAAGGCAGATTCCCTGGCTTCTGCAAGGGAATTATGGTGCTTTTTCTAAGGGGGTAGGTTTGGGTTATGCTGTGGCTGGCAGCTCAGAAGTGACAGACTCAGGGCAATCCTCAGCTCCTTCACTCCTTCAGGGATGTCATCACATAGAAAGGGCCCCATGGCCAATGGTTGTAAACAATACCGAGTGGGCAGGAGTTTGTACATTTTCAGCTGTGGGAATCATCTAGCTTTCTGAGACTGGTAAAGAAATAGTCCTTGGATAGGAGGTCCCCAAAATTATGGAAAACCCACCTTATGGTGGCATCGTCATCTCCTATTGGTTGGCATCCTTGTCTGGCAACTGTCTCAGTTGGTTATAAGTTTACTTGAGGATTAAAGCACAGATTTCAATATGTACGTTCTGTTCTCTGAATGTAAAAATTACAAAGTACACCTACATTCACTTCTAACTGTCAGTATTGTAATTCAGCAGATTTCTGTTTTTCACTGAAACCTGGAGTTGAATTGTCTTAAGCCTGAAGGCATTCAAGCTGCTGTTTTTCACTCAGCTATATTTCTCTATAAGCATCTAATTGTTTCAAAAAGTGATGTACAGTATGCAAAAACCTGAATCTAATGCAAATAAGTCTGTACAGCACTAAAGTTAACAGGTGTTCTCATTAATGTAAGTAGACATGGAACAATTCTTGAATGTTTTATAAACACTCATAATCATGGCCAAATATGTTACAATAGCACAGAGATACATCCTGCAACATCTTTTATTCTTGTTGTGCAATCTCAGCACTTATTAACAGAAAACGTGTGAGTAATAAACTAGTGGTAACATTACCCATTTCTGCAGAAGTCACTGTATTTCTAATTAGCCAATATTCTCAATAAAATTCTAAGTAACACTGCCACCTGACCTCCCACAGTTTGCTTCTTTATTGATGTTAATAGTGTTTTAGTAAAATTAGTGGCTGCAATGTTGATTGGCGAGCATGAGCACCTGTGCATCATTGAGGTTCTCTGGACTTGTCCCATTAACCTAAAAATTATCTCTTTAAAATATTGAACTTGTATCGTTTCCCACATTGTCAGCTCTCAGAAAGGTCCATACACAGGGTGAGATTCTTAGTTGATCTAGTAGATTATCCCTGCAAATCACATGGTGACTTTGGAATACAATCAAGAACATTCTACTCTACTGATAAGCATGGAAATATAGACCCAGTTTGATGCTTCCTGACTCCTCCAAATCTAATCCTATTGTCTGAAGTCTAGGACTTATTGACTGATGGGAAAATAGAATCTCAGATTTCTGTTTTCAATCTTCAGAATGGATTGCCTACTCTACTCTGATAAAAGTGGTATTAGTAGAGGACAAAATAAACTAAATTGCCAAAAAGGACACAATGGTCTTGCAGCCTCCAAAATTTTATTACAATGGAGGCCTTCCACAAAGATGGTGCTGAGGACAAAGAAGGAAGCTCCTGACTTTCCCAAAGCTAAAGCCAAAGCAGAGGCTTTGAAGGCCAGGGAAACAGTTTGCTAAAGACATCCATAGTCACAAATGAAAGATCTGCCTGTCACCTACCTTCCAATGGCCCAAGACATTGCATCTCCAAAGGCAGACTAAATATCCTCAGAAGAGCATCTCCATGAGAAACAAACTTGACAACTATGCTATCAAGTTCCCCTTGACTCCTGTGTCAGCCATGAAGAAAATAGAAGACATCAACACACTTGTGTTCACTGTGGATATCAAGGCCAACAAGCATCAGATCAAACAGTTTGTGAAGAAGGCCGTTGCCATGAATAAGGTTAACAACTTGATCAAGTGTGATGGAGAGAAGAAGTCCTATGTTCAATTGGCTCCTGACTATGTTTTGTTGGGTGTTGCCAATAAAATTGGGATTATCTAAACTTGAGTCCAGCTGGCTAAATTTAAATGTTTTTACCATAAAAAATTTTATTAAAATATATACTGTGGCATATAAAATATTAGCATAATACATTCACTGAAATGTATATGGTAAATAATGTTCATTTAATTATTATGTATTTAATGCCCCTTAGGTGCGGGTTGTGCAGCCACATGTTAGGTAGACTATTACCCTTGGCTTCAGAGTAAATATAATGTAGTACAGTGTAATCACAGAGGAATCAGCAGAGAATTGCAATGCAGACCAGTATGTCTTATAATGAAGTTAGATCAGGACATCGTCGGAACATTTAGGAGGGATATCTATTTCAGAGAATGCTTTTCTCTAAAGGTGACATCTAAACTGATCTGAATGATATGATGGAGGAAACCAGAGGGTTCTGGGCAATGGAAACGACCTGCTCTAAGGGAAGAAATGAAAATTAGTATAGCACAGCTTGGGAACAACAAAAATATTCAATTTGGCTGGATTGTAGGGTGCAGAGGGAACTGTAGAGCAGGGGGCTGCAGCATAGTTAGGTGGCAGGGCACAGTGGGTCTGGCAGGCTTAATTAAAGTTTGTCCTACAAGGTAACAGCTGTGGGGCATCTCAGAATGATCTTAGGCAAAGGAATAGGATGATCAGATCCAAATTTCAGAGAGATCACTGCAATATGGAATATGGACTGGAAAGGAAAATGTGGATGAGTTGGTGGGGAAACCAAAAGATATGATTATTAAACCCATGTGGTAGATTATAGTACTATAGTTATTACATGGATAAAAGCTTTTCATAATATGATATTTTCATTATAATATAAACATATATAATGTTAATCCATGGGTCAAAAAATATAGAAGTATAGACAATAATTTAGCATACCTCAGTGAGAGGGAGATTATATATATATACTTCTGTATTTATTAATTTTTTAAATTGGGCATTAGATAAATGACAGAAATAGTAAAAACCATTCCAATTTGAAAATAGTGGGAACTGCACATTTCCAAATGTCACGTGACTAAATGAATAATTTTGCACAGTGAACATAGCTCAGATTAAAAGCCGATCTGTAGTTGGCAGTGACTGATTGAGTGGTGGGGACCAACAAACATGAGTCCTAGGATGACTAGTCTATCTACAGGCAACTACTCCCCCCAAATTTAGAAATTAACATTAACAGCAACAAAACTCTAAGCTGATATCTTTATACACCAACTGCTTCGATTAGTCACTTTTTCAGTCGTTTTTCATACGAGCACCACAGGCAAAAGTTTGGGTGTAGCTGACTGCAAAACTGTGGAAACTGCTAAACTATTTACTAATTACTTGGATAGTATTCTTTCATGAATATTGAGAAGACTGTTTCTCAGTACTTAAAATATTTTCCGACAGATAAAAGAATACACATGAGTTTTTGTTTAACATTTGATTGAAATAAATTTGGGGCCTGGGTATTTCATTAACAAATAGAAAGGTAGAGTGAGCAAGTGATATGGACGTGAATATTCACTATAGGGCCAATTTTATTTTGCAGAACAAATCTTTGTTGTAAGAATGCGTGAACCAAAGTATTTGGGTGTCAAAGGTACAACTCAATTTCAATTAAAAAACACTGTTTCTTGAAAGGTTGGTCTTAAACCTTAGATTTCAGAATGCACTTGAGATCTGTTGTGTATGTAGCCCAACATTTGTTTACTTTCCATTACACAAGAAATTGCTTACATGGGCAGGTTATTCTGATATGATGACACCACTGAGGGTTTCAATAAATGTACATGCAAATCAATCAACCCCAAACACATTGAAAACATATCCAATAAACATCTGGAAGCTAATGAACGCACATTTGTTAGCACAGGGGGGAGTTGTGGAAATTCAGGATCCATTGGTGGCTAGCCTTATTTAGTAGCATGTGGATTTAAGAATATTTCACAGAGTCAGAAGAAAGAGGGTAATTATAACATAAGGTTCAACATCTTTAGATATGTAGAACATTTTCCGTTGCTTAAAACAAATATTCCCTGAGAAAGTATAAAACATTTTTCTGACTTGCAAAGTTTTTGCAGTCTATCATTTAAATTACTTAAATAAAGGGAGCTTTACTGCTCCCCAAAGCTAAGAATATAACACCCTCCATGCATATTAGCTTGATCTTCTTGACAGACCAGAAAAGTGTTTGTGTGTGCCAATTAAAACAAAAATGGATCCCTAGAGGCTTGTTCTTCACACAACTTCTGAAGACTGCTATCATTGTTTGCTAGGGTAACCCTGGATAAGGCTGCTCTCCAAAGTAAACAAACTTTTCAAAACTTTCATGACAGATGGGGGTTACAAATGCATTTTAATAAGAGAGTTGCCAAAGCAACTTTTTTTCCCTTATAATCAGCATATATTTACTTAACATCTAGCAACATTGGGAACACAAAGCAGATACTTTCTCACAAAATGTTTTAACAAGTAACATTTTTGGAAAGACAAATTGAAGACCTTTTACTTCTAACTGATATTTTACCCATAGTTTTATGTTAACTTTGCTCAACATGTTAAGAAAAATGTTAGGAGTTACTCAAACCAGACTGTAATTTGAGATAGACATACAGTTTGATAATATAATTTCACTGGTGGTCATAAACACCTTTGAGACTAAGTAATTTAACTATTAGTATAACCATGACAACCTTTATTTGATCAGCTATATCAAATGGATATAAGTGAAGTGTGATGCAAGATGAAAAAAATGTGAGTCTGAGGGATTGTTTTGGGCATTATTTCCTCCATTTTAGGTTTTGAGCTCTCACTATAATGTAACCAAAATATATACCTATATTTTATGCAGTTAGAAGTCAATAAAGATAGAGCCAAAATTAATTTCAAAAATAATTCTATTCACTTCAAATAAATTTAGTATGTTTTGACATAAATTTTTATATCTACTTAATTTAATTCAAATCTAATGACTTCATCATGAATCCCAAAATGTCACCAAATACCAGAGTAATTAAATCCCATTCCTCCTAAATGGGTAATCCAGTTATTTCTAGAATCATTGTAGCCATATCATTTAACATTTTTCAAGGCTCTTTGGATATTTGAAATTTTTTTTATGTTTCTTATGTACAGTTTCAGCTTCATTAAAATGGAATAAATTCTCCTTTGGCTTGTAGTTAAAGATGATCCTAAGCAAAATATGAATGATACTTTGTTCAAATGTAGGATTGTTCCCACTCCTTTCTAAGATGGTTTTTTTTTTTTTTTTGGATGCCCTAATCTTGTTTTAGATATATTTTTTCTCAGCAAAATAGTGGTTGTTTTTGAGGAGGGGAAAGGAGAAAACATCTGAATATGGAGATTGGGTGATCTTTTTGTGTTCTTATTTATTTATTTTACATTTAAACAAAGACTTTTATTAAGACCCAGAGTTTGTTGAACATATTCATTTTATATGGTCTAATGACACTAGTATTTAAAAAAATTTTTTTTAACATTTATTTATTTTGAGAGACAGAGAGACAGAGCGTGAGCAGGGGAGGGGCAGAGAGAGACACAGAACCCGAAGCAGGCTCCAGGTTCCAAGCTGTTAGCACAGAGCCCGATGCAGGGCTCGAACCCACAAAATGCAAGATCATGACCTGAGCCGAAGTCTGCCACGTAACCAACTGAGCCACCCAGGTGCCCCAACATTAGTATTTTTTTTAATGAATATAATTTATTGTCAAATTGGCTTACTTACAACACCCAGTGCTCATCCCAGCAAGTGCCCTCCTTAATGCCCTTTTCCTCTCCCTCACCCCTCCATCCACCTTTAGTTTGTTCTCTGTATTTAATAGTATCTTGTTTTTTGCCTTCCTCCCTCTCTGTTTGTATCTATTTTTTCCCTTTCCCTTCCCCCATGGTCTGATCTTTTAAAAATTGGGCTATCTTTAGCATAACAAGGTAGAAACAAGAAGCTTTTTTCTAGGGTCTACATTCCAGATTTCACAACTAAAACCAAATCATCTAGACCTTTTCCCGTATGCACAGAGTCCTTGACTGTATAAGATTGTGTTTGCTGAGGACTAGTGAACTAGAAATCAAGATCTTTGTAATCTCTTAATTCTATCATTTAAAATGATGCCAATTTGATAGAATGGAATTCTCACTTTCCTCATTTGCTTCATTTTCTTCATTTGCAAAATTACTTTATGATAGTGAAAGGAAACTGCATTTGAAGAATGTTTATTACGTGCTTTGAGATCATTAAAGCTGATATTACTTTGCATACCAAGTGGTAGTATTCATATCCTTAATATACTAAAGTTCTGATACAATCAACCTTTAAGGAATAACATATCCTGATCAACAGTTTATGTATAATTCCATGATGTAAATGTGTCTGCAGTAATTACTCCCTCTCTGAAATCTTGACATGAGCATTGTCTGTGCCACTCACATTGAAACTTAGTGGAAGCCATTTTCTATTGTTATTTATCTTTATATGCATATGTCCTATTTATGCAAACAGATTGTGAGCTCTTGAAGATGGGGCGGGGGTGTCCCTCGCTTCTAGCAATGTGCTTTGCACTTAATGGATGCTCAGTCAGTCCTTGATAAGTAGGGGGATATTCGGTCAGAAACACCCCGTCTCAATCTCCCGAACAAAGAATTATTTGCAGAATTAATTCTACAATAGGACAGGTGCTACCATCAAAGAGGGAATGTATATCACTAATATCTCTTGCACTTCTGATAGTCTCTCAACATGCATTTGAGGTAAACTGGAATGGAAGTAGCCAAGAAGAGTTAGCAATCAAATATATTTTACTGATAAGGTGTCTATCTACAGCATAAAGTTGTACAATGATCACTATCATAAATACTTATTATTTGTAAAAGGTTGGCAATAACTAAATTAAAATGTCCATAGTGTTTACTCTGTGGAGTCATGAATAGTTTTAATTTGCTTTTTTTAATCTTTATTTCTTTCCAAATTCTTCATAACAAATTCAATTCTTATAATTAGGAGAAAATGTGAAATTCAAAAAAGTTTTTGTTTCTATTCTGGTAAACCAAATTATGGAAATTTTTAATAGTATAAATGCCATTCTACATGTTATTTTTCACTTAAATTAAAATCTAACATGGGCAAGACTAAATGGCAGACTGTATATTGATAAGGGCAATACTTAACTGACAATACTGACAGAGCTAATGCTTAAATAAACATAAGCACTAATTATTAAAACTCCTCAAAGATGTTTAAATTAGCATAACAATACTCCATGCGTTAAGTAAAGCCTGAACAACACATTTCTTCTTTCCCCGTTGTTTATTGGTGGAGTTTGGGAGCTGGGAGATACCTGCTTTCATCTTCAGAGGAACCACAGCAAGGTCACAGACCTAGTGTCCTAGCCCAGAGGGAAACTATTTTTGAAATAATACCAAAAAACCTTACAGAATGTGTCTCTTCTTTACGTTGCCCAGTGGATACACTCCTATGATTGCCTACGCATCCGTGTGTCACCAGCAAGAATTCAGACAGATCCTTATCCGGTGTGAAAACTTTAAGGCAAATTTCCCCAGACAGGCAATTAAAGATGTCTATTTTAGACAACACTAGCACATTTCATTAGGACCGCCTTGGTGGCAGGATATATCCCTTTAAAATATGACCTGGTGGCAAGGAGGCAGCTCAAGATACATTTGTCTAAAGTAGGCTTCAATTCAAAATGGAGACCAGCCACTCTTGCCTAAACCCATTGTGTTTTCTGTAAGTTCTTTCTTCATCCACCTCACACCAGCATCTGTCACTTGGGCAAAACATGATATAGAAAGAACACATTAGCATGACTTAATCTAAAATCTTTTTTTGTCTGTTATTAGTTTTACATCACTTTACATTGCCATCAGGAATTGCTCAATCAAAAGGCTTAGTCAAAGCTAACAGTTTTTACTGATGGTTTTTTCCCCTCAAGAGTGTTGAAAATTTGATTGTTCAAACGGCAAATATGATTCAGCAAACCATTTATCAGAAAACCTTAAAGAGATCATGTAAAAATGTGGATTGAGAAACCTGAATTAAATGGGCTTGAGCAAAGACTTTGAAACTGCTTTCCTGTGAATGGCTGGGATAGAGCAGAACAAAGTCAATTACTGACTGTAATTAAGAAGTGGATGCATTTAAACTGTAGAGAGCAGTAGCAGACTTCTCCAGAATGCCTAGTAACTGGAAAGATTAGTGGGAAGACAGAGGAAAGAATGTGAACTGTATCTTTCTGATAGTAGATTTTGAATGAATTGCATTCATATAGTTCTCTGATCCAGCTTCCTCAAATGAATGCATAAATCACTGAGTATGTACGATTAATGCAGTAATATGTTTGGATAAAGAAACTTTTAAAATACATTTTGTTTTTGGTTGTGCTGGCGGTAAAAGATCCCCTTTGCATTGCATAGCATGCACCAAAAATGCAAATGTACTGCCGAAGTACTTACATTTTATCACTGATTGAATTTACTAGACTGAAAACTGAACTGTGTTAGCTCTTTCCTAAACCCTCAGAATATAGTAAATCTAATTATGTTTGTTTCTTATACTTTGAAATGTTTCTTTTACAATTTTAATAGTGGTTTATTTATAATGGCAGAAAAATATATATTAGATTGCATGTTGTGCTTAGGCTAATTCATATTTCTTTGTGTATGTTAACAAATTGTGATGTTACATACTACATTCATAATCAAAATATTTAAAGTTAAATTAGGATGAAGGTAGAGGTCAAGGACATTACTAGTTTTCTTGTGTTAGTCACAAGTGACCTTATATTTTTAGATTACTATTTCTGTGGCAACACTTTATAAAGTAAATATTTGGAACTTTATGTAAGTGAAGAACATTGCTTGGGTGTTCAGATAATTAGGCAAACATCAGCTTAACTGTCTTGTAATAGATACATAAAACAGAAGACTATTTAGGGGCTATTTTGAGCCTTCCGAAATCTTACGTGCAATTTTACTTAAAAAAAAAAAAAAAGAGTGATTGGCTCTGGTAGTCTGTCAAATTCTAATGTGGATAATAAAATTCCTCTTATTTTCTGATCTTTCACTTCTTATGATTGCACGTACTTGGACAGTCCTTTCCTTATTCTTGTAAAATGTCGGAATCAAGAATGGTTGTGCTGTAACACTGAGTGATGTTTCATCTCTATATAGCGTTTCTAAAAATAAATGACAAGTGAATATATATGTATGTGTGTAATCGAAGATTTCTTTAAAACTCCAGGACCATTGTCATTAAACGTTGTGATAAGAATCATTGAGACTTTCAGAGTGAGCTATTTGGTGTAATAATTGTCACTTTAATGATAGAATTATAGAGACATCCTGAAGCATGATTTGCGATTTTCTGAACCTGTGCCACATTTCAGTGTTCACCTCCCATTCAGAGCAAGTCAGGCTGCGAAGAGGTGACTAGCTCCTGATTGAGTATTTTGAAATGTCAGTCCTCTAAACCTCCGTAGCCTTGCTTGATGTGTGACAGTAGTCAGGAAGTGTTCATCTTGCCGTTGAAACAAAAAGTCAATACAAAGGGAAAATCTTCGCAGTTCAGATTGATGGCCTAATACAAAAAGCGTGTCCACACCCACTCTAATCAAATTCGTCTCTAAGTAGGCTTTTACATGTGAAATCAAGAGCATTGCTCTGTTTCTAGAGGGTCACATTCTTCTCTCACAATTCTGGGGAGGAAAAGATTCAGTGTAATGAAAAATGTATAGTTACATGTTAAATATTGCCAGCTACTTAATCACCCTGAGAGTCTGGAATAGGGATGTTCATTTGATAAATACTCTCCATGAGAGGTTCAAATATGTAAATAAAGTTGTATTCTAATACACTCCTTTTGTGGAGAAATTGGTCCTTTATTACTTTCCTATAGATCTTTATGATAGGAAAGTAGAAATAGCCAAATGTTATTCATTTGAATGACCTTTTGGAAAAGTCTGCATTAGTCTCTTTGGTAAATAATCTGTTTTACAGCCCTCCATAAAAGGAAATCAAATATAGAGATACTATTAGATTTGAAAAAGACAAACAGGAAAGAGCCAAAAGTGCAGAATGAATTCTGACACACCCGGGTGCATTTTTCTGAGGTTCTGACTTAAGTGGATACTGTCTGCATTATTCTGAACTTCCTGGCTTGCTTCTCCTTGAGTTGGAGTAATTCAGCTTTAGTCCTATTCTGAGTTAATCGTTCTATTATTAAAACAATAATGTATTTGTTATGACATGAAAAAACAGTTTATAGAGAGCGGTTCAAAATGATCCTAGTCTCCCAGTTCCCAGAAAGACAATTACTGGAATACAAGAAAATGTTTTGGTATATTGAAGTGTGTTTTTAAAACAATGTGTGTGTGTATCCATTTTTTAATGTAAGAGATCTATTTTATATGGTTTGCTTACCTGTCGATTTTTTTTTTCAGATCACCACAGTATCAGGAAATGAGTTCCTTCTACAGTCAGATATTGACTTCATCATATTGGATTGGTTCCACGCTATCAAAAATGCAATTGACAGATTGGTATGTATTTGTTTTGGCTGTTACCTTTATTAATTAAAATGTTGTCACTTAAATTGTGCTGTTTAGGCATATAACACACACACATTTCAATGGATCCTGCAGATCAAGAGATATTAAGTTATTTTAAGTTTAAATAGAGTCCACTAAAAACTGTTTCAACAGACATGATTTGTGGAGCTAAATGTCATTTGATTTATCTTCCAAAAACACAGGGCATTCATTTTTTCCCAGAAATAATATGGATATTCGTTTATTAATGGCTATAAAAAGCACACAAGCACTGATGACTACTAAAATTTCATATTTTCAAATTTCTTTTTTCTTTTTGAGACAGGGAGAGACAGAGCATGAGTGGGGGAGGGGCAGAGAGACAGGGAGACACAGAATCCGAAGCAGGCTGCAGGCTGTAAGCTGTCAGCACAGAACCCAATGTGGGGCTCGAACCCACAAACCGTGTGATCATGACCTGAGCCGAAATCAGACACTGAACCGACTGAGCCACTCAGGCGCCCCTGAAATTTCATATTTTTAGTTCATGCAGTCATTAATACTTATTCTTGAAAATAAACAACCAATGTATTTAAGCCCATACTCACTGTTCAAACACCAGTAAATAATAATCCTTTGTACTGATTTTCATTTTTCTTCTAGCTAAGCCAGATTGTTCTTCTCATGAAAATTATGAATCTAAAACTTCATGAAATTACCCTACATCATACATTCAGAAAATCAGACTGTTGAAAACTACCATTTTAAACTGATTCTAGACCAAACATCTAAATTAGGACACTGATATTTGCAAAGTCGTGAGAAAGAAATATTCTTGAGCGCTTTTAATAAGGTATACAATAGGAAAATAAAAAAAGACAGCATTTTTTGTGTGGTTTTAGTGTTATTTAATTGCAATCTTCCTTTATTTCATTTTGGGGCTAAAACTTTAAAAAATAACAAATTGACTTTTCTTCATTATCAACATAGTCCCCTTATCCAGGCATGCTTGAGGACTCACACCCACATTCACCCACCCACACACAGAGTGGGTTGTCGTTAAGAGTGGACTCTGGAGTCAAACTGCCTGAGTTTGAATCCCGGTTCTATCCTTTACTAGCTGTGTGGCCTTAGGCAAATTACTTATCTCTTTTGGCTTCAGAATTCTAGTCTGGAAAGTAAGGATAATTATAATATCTACCTCATAGGATTACTCTGATGATTAATTGAGTTAATACATGTGGAATACTTGGGGTGATGCACAGCATTTAGTTTCGTGTGTGTGTGTGTGTGTGTGTGTGTGTGTGTGTGTGTGGCTGTGATTAAATTTGAATATTGAGCTTAGCATAAAGGTCCTATCTCAAAATAATTATCTTAGTTTAATCTTCCCTTTAAATCTAACATCAAAATAGATCTCTAAATTATTTGGGGAATCCTTTCTTCTTCGTAAATTATTCAAGTCTAATTGTTATATCTAGCCAAAGGATCCAAGTGGTTCATCAAGAAACCTGGAATTATTCAAAATCCAGAGATCCTCCAGTACTGAATTACTAAGTCACTACGATAATGATATAAAAGAACAGAAACCAGAGCACAGAAAATCTTTAAGTAAGTATTTTTTTTTTACTTGCTGATTTTAACATTGTCTAAATGCAATGCTTATGAAATATAAATGCATTGGAATAAGATTTGAGCCAAACTCATACTACTCATGGAAGATTCGCAGCCATTTCCTGCCCAGGGAATCATGAACTGGAGGGCAGTCTGGGTGCTTTGCTCACGTCATTGTTGGTAATGCCTTTTGAGAAAATAATTGTTCCAAGGTCATGGTCCCTGCTTACAGCAAACCTCTGAATCTCTGAGTAATAGCCACGGCGTTCAGATTGGTGATTGATTTTGAAAGTGGGAAATGTCAAGCCTCGCTAAACCTTGGTATGCTGACTATTTGATTTCCATACATTAAAAAATGTGTGAGTGACCACCACAGTTGGCTCAACTTAAACCAACAGGCTAGGCAACTTTCCAGACTTTCAGGCCACCAAAAAGATTTAGAAGTGTGGGGTGTGAATTATATGTTAAATGTGGGATGTTCATATATTATATGAACTACATATCCAGCTCTAATATTCTTCTTTTTAAATGTTTATTTAATTTTGAGAGAGAGAGAGACAGAGCCTGAACAGGGGAGGGGCAGAGAGAGAGGGAGACACAGAATCTGAAGCAGGCTCCGGACTCTGAGCTGTCAGCACAGAGCCCAATGCGGGGCTCAAACTCAAAAGACTGTGAGATCATGACCAGAGCCGAAGTTGGTCGCCTAACCAACTGAGCCACCCAGGTGCCCCTAGTTCTAATATTCGGAAAGAAATGAATTTGGAGTAAAACGATCCAATCTCACCATATAGTGTGCTTGAGTATATCTCTCCACCTTGCCCAACCTCCTTCCTCTTCAATGAAAGGGGACTATGGGAAGATGTCACACATATCTTAGAGCTGGTTTGGGTTTCAGCCTCCTGAAAGGTACCTCTGAAAGCAAACTAGGTGTCTCTGAAATCAAAGAAAACCAATTTTCCAAATTCTTAAAAAAATTATAGTACCTTTCCTAGATCAGCTACCTAGCCACCCTCAGTCTTCTGAATCGCTATTTTTTCTGCCATCTCCCTCTGATCTAAGATCAGTATAGTTATATACTACCTTTTTGAATTAAAGAGAAGTCCATAAATAGAGAAGGGCTTTTAACAGAATATCTACACATGAACATGAGTACATATGCTAAATGACTCTATGTGTATATGCATATATTTGTGTGCATTAGGGAAGACTATATACATACATCTATATGTGTATATATATATATACATCTATATGTATGTATATATACATCTATATGTATGTATATATAAACATAGATGCACCCTCACAGGCATATGACAAGGAAGAGAGAAGCCATTTATATATAGCATATCTTCCGGAGCTAAATTATTCTAGATCTTAAGAATCTAGAAATAGTATGACAACTTCGAGTAGAAGCACCCTTTCAAAATTAAGTCATTATTCAAACACTCATACCACAATACAACAACTGCTAGAAACATATATAGCTAGCCAGTTGTGTTAAGTTGGAGTTTAAAATGATCAATGTTAATGTGTTAAACTGTATGGTGCTTGCAAATTAAGTTATTTTGTAGAGTGCTCACAATGCCATTTAAAAAGATTCTTCTATAAGGTGGGGCAGTTTGGAGTTGTCTCACTTTGAATGTTTCCCTTTAATTCCTGGTTATTGTTCCCCTTTACTTAATATGACCTCAAATTTAAGTTAAGGTTTTAGAATTAGAATTCAATTGTGGGATTGTTAATGTTGTGGGAGTATGTGAGCATGTTGCTGTTAATTATATGAACATTTTGTTGTGTGTATCACAGGATGTATGAGGCAATGATTAGTAGAGATTTGGAAGATACCCTGACATGCTTCAAAAGCCTGAAGCTTGGGAGAAGATAAAGATTTGTAGAAGCGTTTGAGAAACATTGAGGCAAATAGATTCTGTGTTCAGCGAAATGTTTTAGGGGAAACAAGTTCCTATGGATAATATGCCAGCTATTCCTCTTTAGTATTTATTTTTGATTGAGAAAGACAACTATTTGTCTATTTGGGGCTTAAATTCAATCTTGCCTAGAGACAAGGGAGGAGACATATGATTTATTCTACTCATTTAAAAATGTACCTAATCCTCTAGTGACCACCTATTCACTCTTTCCTTTGCAGTAAGAAATAAAGACAGTCAGCAATTATCAAACCCTAACTTTTTACTGGGCATTATTCTAATGTTGACTTACTTAGTCCTCTCACTAACCTAGTAAATCAGATACTACTGCTAACTTTATTTTATATATGAGGAAACTGGCATGCAGAGAATTAAGGCAGATTGTACAAAGACAAGTTACAGAGACAAGTTTCAAATCCATTCAGGTTAATATTAGAACCTCTGCTTTCAACCATTATACTATGGTGAAGTGAACAAATAAAAGGTACACTTAGTTTATATCAACCTTGGACTTGGATGGAAATATTACATTAAAAATGAGATCCATAGAAGTCAGTAAACGTAACACAGACCCAAAAACATATTAGCAGAAGAATTAAACCCAGATATCTTAGGGTTTTGACCTAACTATGAAAATAAAAGGGTCATTTAATCTATAATGCTAGCCCTAATTTTAGAAAATGCTTCACTTCTGTTTTGATGGATATTTATACTTGTAAGCCCGTTTTTAAGGTTAGTATATGTATTTGCAACATAGAATACAGTTAGTTAATATCCATCTATTACTTTAAATTAAGTTCATTCACTAAGTATGTATTGATTTTCATCTGAAAGGCATAATGATTGACTTACCTACACAATATCAAATTAGACTATGCCCTTGAAATAGTGATTGGCATATTTTATAATTGATATTTTTAAGAATATTTTTTCAAATAAGAATTAGACTGTGTGAAACCCGTCTAAGTTCTGGATTTGAACACCCAAACTTAGGTTTTTAAAACATGCATTCAGTTTTATGTTACCCTCTTGAGATTAAATAATTATGTAGAATTAGAGATTCACAGTATCTCCTTTCTTATTAGTAGTCTAAGCACAAACTTTATTGTCAGTTTGCTGCCTTTGGCTTCCTGTGCCCTTGATGTTCCCATGAGTTTTGTCGCCAAGATTGTAGACAGATAAAGCCAGAATTACTTTTTTAAAGGCATGTGAACATCATTAGCAGCTAACAGGTGGTCATTTCATTGTCCAGCTTCTCTGTGTAACATGGGAAAAATTATGTGCTCTCAATGAGTGAATTGTGAAAGTTAAGTGCTTAAATATACTTTCCTTTTAAAAATATGATTCTAACCTGCCAACACTATTAAGGACTAATCAGATATTTTAAGATATCAGTTGAGTCGAACAGACAAGAAGCCAGAA
This sequence comes from Hyaena hyaena, assembly GCF_003009895.1. Taxonomy (NCBI): domain Eukaryota; kingdom Metazoa; phylum Chordata; class Mammalia; order Carnivora; family Hyaenidae; genus Hyaena; species Hyaena hyaena. Next base: position 982,757 of record NW_024081012.1, read on the forward strand.
AATTCAATGTAAGGGCCAAATCACTGTGGGAAATTCAGGACACCAGCATGGGATGAGTGGGAGAGCAGCTCTCCAGGGAGGGTTGTTAATGGAAAGTGGAGAGTCAATCAAAGGAAATGCTAGCATATTTTTCCAAGGAAAGAGAAGTATCTTCCACTGATGGCAAAGAGGAAAGGCTCAAATATAAATCCTGCATCAGATACCCTTGAAGAGGTTTATTAATTTTCTGAGCTTTACTTTGCAGGTCTATAAACATGGGTCTAATACTGTCCTTGCAGGATAGAGTGAGTATTTGAAATTAGATATGTAAATGCTTAGCTCACAGCAGGTACTCAGTGAGTAGGAACTCTTATTATCATCCTCTGCGTACCAAATGGGCATGATGGTACCAAAATAGGGCCTGAACCGAGTGTAGTGTCTAATGGAAGACTGGACCAGGGCATACATACTGTTCAACCTCTCCTTAAGTATAGAGAAAATAGGGGGAAAGAAACAGAATTGGATATGGGACTCATTGCTGCAAAATCTAAATATGAGCAGCTGGTCTTTCTCCTGGAGACTCCCCTGGTGAAAATGGCAGCCAGGGTTCTCTTGGGAGCAGCTCACCAGGAAATAGTAAAAGGGAGCCAAGAGATACTCTTGTTTCTTTGATGCCCAGAACTTCATGAAGAAGTTCCCATTGGTGGAAAGGATTCAGCATCTAGCCATTTCACTATTCCTTTAGACATAGCTTTAGTTTATTCATTTACTCATATATTCATTTTATTTTTCATTAACAGATATACCTGAAGGTATACAACTAAAAGTCCTGAATTCACTCATCGCACTTTCAACTTTTTAAAATTAGTTTTGTATTTGGGTTCTGCCTTAGAAGTAATATACCCCATGCTAATCAAGCAGTAAACTATAAAATTCATGTGTGGAGACCTTGGATAAGTTTTATATAAAACTGATACTTTTAGCATTATAAATATGCACCTCAAAATGAACATGAGTTAGAAGAATAAAATCAAAAAGTAAAAGAACTGGGGGTGTCTGGGTGGCTCAGTCAGTTAAACATCAGTTAAAACTCTCAGTTTCAGCTTAGGGCATGTTCTCACAGTTTATGGGTTCAAACCCTGCATCAGGATTTGTGCTGACAGTGCAGAGCCTGTTTAGGCTTCCCTCTCTCTCTCTCTCTCTTCTCTCTCCGTCCCTCCCCAGTTCACATGCTCTCTCTCTCTCTCTCTCTCTCCCAAAATAAATAAATTTTTTAAAAAAGTAACAGAACTGAAAGAAAATTAGTTTTCTTTTATTATTATTATTATTTTTATTTTGCAGATGAGTTTTCATTTAGCTTTCTTTTGATTAAATTTTCATAAAAAAACAAATGCATAAATGTCTTCTTGGTGAAATCCTAAAAGTATTTAGATATAAAATTCCCAATTCTATTGCCCCTTAGTAATGTGTGTAGTAGGGGAGTAGGGGTGTATGTACAAGGCTACCGGAATAAAGTTAGGACTGGAAAATTTGGAATGAAACATTCATACAATGTAGAAAATGAAAATACTTGTGAACCTTTAATAATATCTTTGTTTAAAAATTTGTCTGTAAAGTAATCATGATCATGCCAAGTGAAAACAAGTCTGATAGAGAAGGCAGTTATTTTTTGTTCTAATCTAAATAATTATAACACTGGCCATTCACAGCAGTAAGTAGACTATGTTCTCAAAATCCAATTGTAAACTGGTTGCTTAGATCTCAACACATTTTCATAAGGAAACCACGTACTAGCCACAAAAGCACCCTTAAACCTTATGTAATCATTTATAATGTTTTTAGGGAACAGCTTGTTCTGGGTTTGTTGCACCTCTGGCCCTAGGAGCCAAGACTTTCCAGTAGCGCTGTTTTCCATCCAATTTCTCCTTTTCTCCTCCCCGACTCCTATACCAACTCCACCAAAGCAATTAGAAATATCAGAATGGCTTTGGCTAGGAGGCTCCTGGACCCTGAAAATCCTCAGTGTTGTCAAGGAGGAAGGGAATGCAGAACTTCCATGCCAGAAAAAATAGTGGGAAAGAGAGAGAATAGAGAACTGGGGAGGAAGATTTTGCTGCATGGGCAGGGAAGTGAGTCCCCGGCAAGGGCAGATGTTCTTTCTAAGAAATGTGTATGATGACAGATTGTCTGTCATTGTCCCAAATGTTAATAGTTGAGGAATCTAGGTGGTATCTATCAGAGTGATCATGATGTTCTTCTCTTCTGTATGTTTGAAAAGTTTCACAAATTAAAAATGATTCACACACACATATACACATTATTCATGTTCATAAGTCAATCAAGGAATATACATATTTTCTAATTCTGGCTTGAAAGTTTCTGAAGAACAAATGTTCTGAATATGAGTTATATTAAGACCCCTTATACACACACACACACACACACACACACACACACACACACACACACACTGATAACTCATTGTTTTTCAATCTTTCCCCCAAAAGCCAATATATTTTTTCTTGTGACCATTGTGGCCTTTCTGGTAACTGTATAATTAAAGAAATTTGTAAGATGTTTGTTATCCAAAATGGAAAAGTCATCCCAGTTTTTTGGATAAATATGTAATTAGCAATTGTTTAAAACACATATTGTGAAGTCTGTTCTGGAGATCCATATAAATACATATTTTAAAGTTTCTTCTTCTTAAGTATTTTTTATAAAACAGCCTAATCTTGCCAATGCATGAAAATAATAAGATGAATAAGCCATCTGCCAAGAAAATAAAAACAATATTAAAATTACACACATAAATAATATCTTGCTCTGAAGAAACAGAAAATCTCTTACCTGGAAACAACAGAGTCATATTTATATAGAATATTGTGGGTTATTGTGTTGTCAGAGGGACAAAGGTTTTCGATTTGGGCAAGATGGTCAATCATCTGATTCTTGTTTTTTCCCCCCTAAAATCAATATTGCTACCCTGGCACCAGTTTCAGTCAATATCCACCTGAGAAAAATAAACTATTGAACTAAAGTGTGAAAGTAAAAATTACTTAGTTTCACTATAGTCATAAGACAGACAATATCAGAGGAACAGTGAGTGTCAATTCTTTCCTTGATTGTTTTCCACAGGCTAAGGGAGGTGTTTATTTCAAAATATTTCTGTTACTGAAGAAAAACATGAAAAATTTTAATTGAACATTTATGTTGCTAAAGCTGGAGGATTTAAACGTTATGAGAAGAAAGAACAGTAAAGATTAGACACACACTTGATAATCAAGCATCCAAATTACTTTGTCACAACGGTATTATTCACGAAGGTTACAGGGCTTCACTGAGACACTGTGTGACTACAGCAATTGTTGTGACATGTGTTCCCAAGATAGCTAGCAGCAATCCCAGCTTTCCTGGGACCCATAGATTACAGTTTCTTCAAAACATTCAGTTCTCCATGAATCATTTGATAAGAGGACCTAGTTATAAGCTGAGCAAAGAATATTCTGATTAATCTTTTCTTTCCCATCGAAGGGGTTGATCTTGCCCTCTGACCTGCGGGTGCCCATTGTCATGCATCTTGTAACATCAGCTTCTCTGAGAGTCTATCTAACCCTATCAGCACTCCGGCTCTAGATCACCCTGTCTCTTCCTGACCTTGGCAGTAACTCTGTGACCATTCTTCCCCTTAGATGAACTGCATTTAATCAATTTCTGATTTCATTAGGTCAAATGGCATCTTTCTTTCAATAATAGGCCAAATCCAAAGGGCTCTTTGGTCTAACTGTTGAGCAATATTTCCTTAGCATTAATACAATACTGTGGTTGTAAACAGTATAAAAAGTGCTCTTTGATCTCCTCTGGAAAGTTTCCTTCTGTTTATTCTATAACTCCAGAATGAGTATATATTAACATTTCCCTGTAATGTTAAATATATAATATTTGTTCACTATTGTTATATCAAGTTTCAGGTATCTTAGCTAAACATGATATTTAAGGCATTCTTACATTGAATCCCTGTGTAGACAACAACATTCTTTTGAAGGCACATGGTCACCTCCTTTTGTATATAGAATTTATTTGGTCTACTCTTTTCTGTTTCTGGAATATAGGAGCAATGATAATTTTCTACAAAATCCTAAAAGAAACTAATTTCCTTTTAATGCATTTATTTGCATGGCCCAAATAGGCCTAATGGTATACTCAAGGAAAAAAAAGAAGAGCTATATAACCTAAAATTTCCTTGAAAAATAAGTTTATTTCTTATGACTCATCATAAAACCCATATCCATGCAAGGAAAATCAGGTATTGCTTTCACCCAAAGGTATGAGATGTATCCAAAAATACCAGCCATTTCTATCCAAATTAAATAAAGTGTAATCTATAACATTAGCTTCCTTCAAGAACTGTCTCATGGATGGCTTGCAAAAGGTAAATCAGTCTGCCAGTTCATCTTTCTTTGATTATTTACATAGAACTTGAAGCCAAGTACTCCTGCTACTCAATTTCCCTAATATAAATAAATTTTTTTTGTATACAAAATTAATTGGCCTAAAAAGTGGAGCCAGATAGGAGATGAAATGGCAAATTGAAAATGTAAGGACTAGGACTGAGCCATCAGAGGTGAAAACTTCCAAAATCAAAGTCAAAGGTTAAGGACATTTTCTAATCAAATGACTTCATTGAAATGGTTCCAGTCAAAGTTTCTCAATAGAAAGCTCTTTATGACCAGCATCCACTTCTTCATTTTTACCCTACTACCCTGACCCATGATTTATGTTCTATAGAAACAGTGCTTAGAATCCTTGATGCACATTGCTCTATGCAGACTCTCACCTTTGAGACAAGGTCTTCCTTTGCTAAATTAACATCCTTTAAGACTTAGTCCAGGCCATACCTTCTCATAAAACTTTCCCAGATCTCTGTGATAAATGAGGTAATGTTCCTTGGTTTCCTTATAATATTCAGTCCATATCTCGATCATTGCAGCTACCAAGTGTGTTACAATAGGAAACTAATTATGAATGTCTGTGTACCCATTAGACTGCCAGACTCTGAAAAGTACTCTAGCAGAGTGGTTTAATGATATTCAATATTTGAGATATTTGAGGGTATTCAAAATGTACAGGGTTAAATTAGGGTTAAATTAGTTAATCGATTAATGAGGCCATTATCAACATACTTCTCTTTTTGTGTTAAAAATGATGGTGAAATTTCTGAAACTTGTTTAGGTACAATAATAGATTGTTCCTTTACGCTGACTACTTCACTGGTTTGATATTTTAAGGTCATATCTATATGTCTCTCTCAGTTTTCTCTTTGAATTTTAAATCTCAAAGCAATGGTATGTTTTATTCAGGTCACATATATTGGGCCTAACAAAATCATGTACAAATAAGTGCTTTATTCTGTAGTAAAGATGATAATGACTAAGACCTTGCAGGAGGGAAAGGAGAAAGCCTAATCCCTTTGCTTACAGTTACTGTCCTCTCAATATCTGTCTATCATTCATCCTAGCCTCCTATTTGATTTGAAAGAACACCTCTGGTTTATACTTACTCTTTAGGCTCTTCTCTGGGTTCTGACTTAGAATTTGCAAGGCTGTACTGAAAGCAAGAAAAAAAAGAGAAACTCTTTAGTGTACCAAAAGAAGATTAATAGTAGTTTGGGGCACCTGGGTGGGTCAGTCGGTTGAACATCTGACTCTTGGTTTGGGCTCAGGTCATAATCCCAGAGTTATGAGATGGAGCCCTGCACTGAACATGGAATCTACCCGAGATTATCTTTCTCCCAGGGTGCCTGGGTGGTTCAGTTGGTTAAGCATCTGACCCTTGATTTTGGCTCATGTCATGGTCTCACGGTTGGTGAGTTGGAGCCGGGTACTGGGCTCTGGTGCTGCCAGTGTGTAGCCTGCTTGGGATTCTCTCTCCCCCATCTCTCTAGGGCCCTACCCCACTTGCTCTCTCTCAAAATAAATAAATAAAGTTAAAAAAAAAAGATTCTCTTTCTCCCTTTCCTTCATCCCCTTCCCTGCCACCCCCTCCCTCCCCCCTCCCCCCCATAAAGAATAATAGTAGTTTGGATTTTAAAAGTCTCTGAGAAAAATTTTCTTTAAGGTCAGCTTATTTGTAAAAAATCTGGCTAAAATAGTTTATAAAACTGTTATATGCACCTTTTTCAAAAGGCCCTCTGACTGTTGTATCAGAGATTTGGGTAAAGAGTCACAAAATTTGAATATAATTCTTACCTCTGGGATAAACTACCTATAAGATTTGGACAAGTTTCTTAAGTTTCCTGAAAATTACTTTCCAGATAAATATGTAGGTGCTTTTTACATAAATTACTATAGAATAGTGCAGACATATAAATGTGTATATGATTTGTATATGATCTAATACATATATCAGATCTATACTGAATATATATACTAATATATATACTGAATCTAAAATACAGCCAACAATTTTGGAGATCTATATTGTAATACTAATATTATTTTTTTTTTACAAATAGTTTATTGTCAGGTTGGTTTCCATATAACACCCAGTGCTCATCCCCACAAGTGCCCTCCTCCATGCCCCCTACCCCCCCACACCCATCAGTCCTCAGTTTGTTCTCATCATTCAAGAGTCTCTCATGGTTTGCCTCTCTCCCTTTCCCCCACCATTTCCCCTCTACTTCTCCCCCATGGTCTTCCATTAAGTTCCTCCTAATCCTTCTATACATGCAAACATGTGATATTTGTCCTTCTCTGCCTGACTTATTTCGCTCAGCATAACACCCTCAAGGTCCATCCATGTTGCTACACATGGCCAGATTTCATTGTTTCTCATTGCCATGTAGTAGTCCATGGTATAGATAAACCACATCTTCTTGATCCATTCATCTGTTGATGGACACAGGCTCTTTCCATGTTTTGGCTATTGT
>NW_024081012.1:991573-1037551 GCF_003009895.1 Hyaena hyaena
TTCTCTTTTTTTGCTGGATCTCTGTCTGGCTTGGGAATCAGAGTGATGCTGGCTTCATAAAATGAGCCCGGGAGTTTTCTTCGCTTTCTATTTTTTGGAATAGCTTGAGAAGAATTGGGATTAGTTCTGTTTTAAACGTCTGGTAGAATTCCCCAGGGAAGCCATCTGGTCCTGGACTCTTATTTGTTGGGAGATTTTTGATCACTGATTGGATTTCCTCACTAGTTACGGGTCTGTTCAGATTTCCTATCTCTTCCCGTGTGAATTTGGTAGTGAGTGTGTGTTTAGGAACTTGTCCATTTCTTCTAAGTTGTCCAGTTTGTTGGCATATACTTTTTCATAGTATTCCCTGATAATTGCCTGCATTTCTGAGGGGTTGGTTGTAAAAATTCCATTTTCATTCATGATTTTGTCTATTTGGGTGCTCTCTCTCTTCTTCTTGATAAGCCTGGCTAGAGGTTTGTCAATTTTGTTTATTTTTTCAAAAAAACAACTCTTGGTTTCATTGATCTGTTCAATCATTTCTTTGGTCTCTATGTTGTTTATTTCTGCTCTGATTTTTACTGTTTCTCTTCTTCTACTGGGTTTAGAGCATTCTTGTTGCTCTGCCTCTAGTTCCTTTAGGTGAGCTGTTAGGTTTTTGATTTGTGCTTTTTCTAGTTTCTTGAAATAGGACTGGAGTGCAATGTACTCTCCTCTTAGGACTGCTTTAGCCGCATCCCATAGATTTTGTATTGTTGTGTTTTCATTATCGTCTGTTTCCATATATTTTTTAATATCTTCCCTAATTGCCTGATTGGCCCATTCATTCTTTAGTGGGGTGGTTTAACCTCCATGTTTTGGGGGATTTTCCAGGCTTCTTTCTGTGATTGATTTCAAGTTTCAAAGCATTATGATCTGACAGTGTGCATGGTATGATCTCTATTCTTTTATATTTATTGAGGGCTGCTTTATGTCCCAGTATGTGATCTATCTTGGAGAATATGCCATGCGCACTTGAGAAGAAAGTGAATTCCCTGGCCTCAGGATGTAAAGTTCTAAATATATCTGTCAGATCGATCTGGTCCAGAGTGTCTTTCAAATCCATTATTTCTTTAGTGATTTTCTGTCTGGTTGACCTATCCATTGCTGTAAGTGGAGTATTGAAGTCCTCTGCTATTAGCACATTCTTATCTATGAGTCTGTTTCTCTTTGTGATTAATTGTTTTATATACTTAGGTGCTCCCATATTCGGTGCATAGACATTTATGATTGTTAGTTCTTCCTGATGGATAGACCCTGTAACTATTATGTAATGCCCTTCTTCATCTCTTGTTATTGTCTTTAATTTGAAGTCCAGTTTGTCTGATATAAGTATAGCTATTCCGGCTTTCTTTTGATTTCCTGTAGAATGACATATATTTCTCCATCCCCTTACTTTTAATCTGAAGGTATCTTCCAGTCTAAAATGAGTTTCTTGTAGACAGCATATAGATGGATTTTGTTTTTTTTATCCATTCTACTACCCTATGTCTTTTGATTGGGGCATTCAGCCTATTTTCATTCAGTGTTATTATTGAGATATGGAGATTTAGAGTCTTTGTGTCCTTTGTGGAGTTCATGCTTGTGGTGGTGTCTCTGGTATCTTTTTTCCTTGCAACATTTCCTTCAGAGCGTCCCCCTCAGGATTTCTTGTAGGGCTGGCTTAGTGGTGACAAGTTCTTTCAATTTCTGCTTATTTGGAAAGATTTTTATCTCTCCTTCTATTTTGAATGACAGGCGTGCTGGATAGAGGATTCTTGGCTGCGTATTTTTTCTGTTCATCACATTGAAGATCTCCTGCCATTCCTTTCTGGCCTGCCAAGTTTCAGTAGATAGGTCTGTCACCACTCTGATAGGTTTACCTTTGTATGTTAGGGCCCTTTTCTCCCTAGCTGCTTTCAGAATTCTCTCTTTGTCCTTATATTTTACCATTTTTACTATGATATGCCGTGCAGAAGATTGATTCAAATTATGTCTGAGGAGAGTCCTCTGAGCCTCTTGTATTTCAACGTTTACTTCCTTCCCCAGGTTGGGGAAGTTCTCTGCTATAATTTGTTCCAGGACTCCTTCAGCACCTTTCCCTCTCTCTTCCTCTTCTGGGATTCCTTTTTTTTTTTTTTAATGTTTTATTTATTTCTAGGAGAGAGAGAGAGACAGCATGAGCAGGGGAGGGTCAGAGAAAGAGGGAGTCACAGACTCTGAAACAGGCTCCAGGCTCTGAGCTGGCAGCCAGCACAGAGCCCGACGTGGGGCTCAAACCCACGTACCGCGAGATCATGACCTAAGCGAAAGCCGGACGCTTAACCGACTAAGCCATCCAGGTGCCCCTTGGGATTCCTATGATATGGACATTGTTGTGTTTGACCGTATTGCTGAGCTCTCGAACTCTTCTTTCATGTTCCTGGATCAATTTGTCTCTTTTTTTTCTCAGTTTCCTCTCTTTCTATAATGGTGTCTTCTAAATCACTTATTCTCCTTTCTGCGTCTTCAGTCTGTGCATAGGACACCTCTAATTTATTATGTATCTCATTTATCCCATTTTTTAATTCATCATGCCTATTTTTATTCTCCATGTCTGTAGCCATACTTTCTTTCATGTCCCCTATGCTTTTTTCAAGCCCAGCTATTAATTTTATGATTATTGTTCTAAAATCTTGTTCAGTCATATATGCTGCTTATATCTGTTTTGAGCAGCTCGTTAGCTGTCAATTCTTCTTGGAATTTCTTTGGAGGAGAGCTCTTTCGTTTTGTCATTTTAGTTAGCTTTCCGTCTCTTGTTAGTTTTAAAGACTTGTTATGCTCTCTGCACCTGTGAGTGCTGCTGTACCCAAGAAGGCTTTTTGACTGTCCAGGGCCTATCCTTTCAGAGAGTGTTTTTTGAATGGTATCTCTTGGTCTCTCTTGTTGAGACCTTGTTTATTTTATTTTCCTACTCATAGTGATATTTCAGACTCTCCACCTTGTGTACTTTGGCTTGTTTCTTGAGGTAGCCTCTCTTGATGGGGATCAGTCACCGCTAGGAGATGTGACGAGCCGCCTAACGCAGGAACCAACCCTGTAATACTAATATTAGATACAATGATTTACAAATGAGTATACTCTGAGTAAAATTTATGTAGTATAAATCCATCAGTTCTTCCCTTTAGAAATACAGCAAGAATGAACTTTGCCATTGACTTAAATAGTTGGCAAACACAGATTAAACAAATACATGATTTACCAAATGCTTAATTTTGTAATATAATCATCATTCTATTGACTCATGGCATCATATGTACTTTTACTTTAGCTTCCTTAAGAGGTTCTGAGCATTATGCATAATAAATTCTCAGTTTTGCAATTCCTGAATGTATAAGCCTAATGTTATGGTATTCTCTAGAGGTTAAACTTCACCAAGTGTTTGTTACCTTTTCTATTCTTTAAATGGTAAAATGGTACAGTACTAGGATGTTGACATAGAATTATATAATTTCACTTTTAAAAAAAGAAAATATTTTCTTTACTATATATACACACACATATATATTAGAATCAAGACAAATATCATAATACATCTACTGATAAAGAGATGGCTTTTTTGACCAGAGTAAAAATATCAAAACCACATGAGCATAGATAGAGCTACTTATAAGGATAAACTGAAAGATGCTAAAAGTCTGGTCTCACCCAAAACACCCTCCATCAACAGGCTGGCAAGTATGCCTAGATGACCACCATGTCTGCTCTATCTGAATTAAGAGATTTTGATATATAGGAGAGATAGTTCTATCTGAACAAGGTTTTAGTCATTTGCTTAAGCCAGGATCTTTCTATCCCAGTAGACTGCAAGTGCCTGAGGATATAGCCATGACCTTCATATGATTACTCCTTCTTGCCCCCATTACCTAGAACAGAATCTGAAACATAGTAGTGCTCCATATTAAATGTCTCAGTGAGTGAGTGAATAAATGACTGAGTAAATGCAATGCAGCAAAGAAACGAATTGCAAATTTTATGTATGAGGAATGAGGGGAAAGTTTGAGATGTGAAGCATTGACCACTCTTTAAAAATTAATTAATTTAGTTTTGAGAGAGAGAGAGGAAAGATCTGAAGTGGGCTCTGCAGTGAGAGCAGAGAGCCAGATGCGGGGCTCAAAACCACAAACCATGACATCATGACCTGAGCCCAAGTCGGGCACTTTACTGAGCCAGTTAGGCACCCCAGAACTGACCTCTTGACAGGTGTTTTAGTTTTGGTTCCTCAAGAAGCAGTTCTTGAGACAAGGACATGAGTGTAGGTAATAGTTTTGGAAATTGATCCCTGGAAACCCAGGTAGGAGATGGGAGGAAGAGAGCTAGGGAAGGGAGGGCAGCCAATAGAGCGAAAGAAAGGGTACCTGGAGTTTAATACTGCTGTGAAACTTTTTAGATTGAGAAGATAGGAATGGCAGAGAATACATAAAATTGATCCATATTAGATAGGAAAGAAAGAACTATAGAGTACAACATGTTGGAGAACTGCCACAAATTAGTGAGTCTAAAGAGCACAACAGGTTAGAGCAATGACTGGAGACCAGTTTGGAAATGAACAGGGAACAGTGGCAGAGGGTCTTGCATAAACTGCTAAGAAATTTGGATTTTATACTGCAAGCAATGGGAGCTTAGTGACGGACTTTTGTGAAGGCAGGAGACATGAACAGATGAGATATGCAAAGTAGTAATTTTTGGTGGAAAGTGGAGAATGGCAAAGAGAAAGGTGGCATAAGAAAAGAATGAAAGTAGGGGCGCCTGGGTGGCTTAGTCGGTTAAGCGTCCGACTTTCGCTTAGGTCATGATCTCGCGGTTCGTGGGTTCGAGCCCCGCGTCGGGCTCTGTGCTGACTGCCAGTTCAGAGCCTGGAGCCTGTTTCAGAGTCTGTGTCTCCCTTTCTCTCTGACCCTCCCCTGCTCATGCTGTCTCTCTCTCTCCTAGAAATAAATAAAAATATTTAGGAAAAAAAGAAAAAGAAAAGAAAAGAATGAAAGTTAAGAGATAAAGAGAAAAATTAGGAAACTATTACAGTGGGTCAAATCACAATGTAGGCTGAAACTAGGAAATGGGAATGGAGAAAGGAAAAGATTCCAGAACTTTCTGATGGGATATTGATAGGTTTTCTTGACTTGTATTAGAAGGATTCTTAGCAGTTTCCAAATATACACTGCTTCTATGGTTCTTGAAAAACACCAGGATGCCTAGGATTTCAGCAGAATTTGCCTCCAATATCTCATTCTTTCAGAATCCTACTAGGTGTTTGCTACTTAAAATATGGTCCATGGACCAGCAGCAGCAACACCATCTGGAAACTCATTAGGAGATATAGAATCATAAGCCCCACCTGTAACTTACTGAACAGAATCTTCATTTTAACATTTGATTCATTTGTTCTTTAAAATTTAAGAAGCACACTACCCTTATGACAAAAATAATTCCTCTAGGTACATTTTTGAGAGTCTGGAGCCAGACACTGGCCTTTGAAACTTTAATAAGATTTGTTCATATACAGAAGAGCTATCTAGTCTATCTTTGTGTAAAATAACCCTGCATATGATTACTGTCATAGTGGCCATGCCATGGCAATGATTTTAGATGGTGGATGTTTGTTTCATCTCATCAACCGTGTTCGTGTTCAAATGGTGGCTGCAGACTGAGACAGAAACAATACTTACACTTTCTTTGTGACTTCTCTCCACACCACACCGAAATCATGAACTAAGTCAACAGCTCTAGACAAGCAAAAACAACAATAACAAAAATGAAACCAAGAAGAAACTGCCCTCACTAAAAAAACAGCCAAGAAAGCAAAGCTCCAAACAATTCCCTGGATGTAATCCATGAATTCTCTGGATATGTTGATGTGCAAAATCCATCTGAAATGCCACTTACCCTTTATTTTCCATTTGGCTCTTTTCTGGGGAACATATAATCTCATCTATAGGCTTCTTTTTGTTACTTCTCTTCTCCAAATGCAAGAATAATAGTATTTTATTGTTTAAATGTCTTCTATTTTTATGTTGTTCTTGGGTAGTTGAATGAATTTCTCATCATTCTTTCAAGTTAGATGTCATAATGCTGAATGCGCTGGTGCTGAGCTGTTTCACTTCTCCAGGAAGCTTATCTGTTGTGCCTACCAAAACAATCAAGGCCTACCAACTGCACCTTAGTGAAATTCGTAGGAAATGTTGCAAAGAAAACAAAAGTAGACTGGCTGTTTAGTTATCAAAAATTAAAGAACAGGGGCGCCTGGGTGGCTCAGTCGGTTGGGTGTCCGACTTTCACTTGGGTCATGATCTCGCGGTTCGTGGGTTCAAGCCCCGTGTCGGGCTCTGTGCTGACTGCCAACTCAGAGCCTGGAGCCTGCTTCAGATTCTGTGTCTCCCTCTCTCTCTGACCCTCCCCTGCTCACGCTGTCTCTCTCTCTCTCTCTCTCCTAGAAATAAAAAAAAAAAAAAACATTAAAAAAAATTAAAGAACAGATTCAAAATAAAATCTGATTAATCCTTCTAGGAGTATGCGAATGTACTCACTGGGAAAAGCTCACAATGACTGTCTCTGCAGCAAAAGCATCATTACCTCATGCCCATCTCTGTCTATTCTAGAAAATGAAAACTGAAATGGGCAAATGATAATCCTTTTCTACATAAGAATCTGCCTCAGAAATTTGCCACTAAATGCCCAGTCTTAAAAAATTATTGGAGAGTAATGAAATAGATCGAAAGAGTTTCCTCAGAATTTTAGTACTGCCTGGATCCACTTCACTTATTTTAGCTTTATTACTCTAGGACATCTTACATAAGAATAATTTATCTTCTTTTTTATTTCCTCATCAGTACCTGGGTTTGTTATTGAGGTTCTATGCTTTCTTTTTAAACTGGGCATAACTATTCCACAGAAGGGGTTGGCTGAGAACCCACAGAATTTTTGCTTAACTCATTTTTATTGAACAAAATCCAGAATTTTAGTCAAGTGTTCGCCATTAATCACATGTGAGTGGGATCATTAAAATTTCCTTTACCTTCCAGAACCGTGGGTCATTATAGAATCATAAGGAGTGAGCTCACTTAATAATCTTTACAATTACATGAAAGCAATCATTTTCATAAGTCTTAGAAGAAGGTTTTAACTATTACTTGAAGAGCATATTGGAATACTAGAATGTATTACGTTGTGTTATTATAGATGTGACTTGTGAATTGAAAAAAAAAGTGTTCTCCTACTCAAGGCTTTTAGGCGCTATCCTTTCCAGCTTGCATAGTTATGTTTAACACAGTTTGTGATTATGTTTAATACACAGCAAGGAGACCTTATTGCTGAAATATAAATTCTAGTGTCATTTCTTAATTATTTACAGTCGTAACTTCATAGATAATTGAGGAGAAATGCAATACTTTCCATTGCAGTTAAGAACAACAATTGGTGACAATTTAAGGTGAGTCAGTTAAGGAGAAAAACGAAAATGAATCCCTCCCTAAATTATGATCGCCTTTCTCTTTCCTTTTCTTGTAACCACTTCTCATCTTTGACTTTGAAACCCAACAGTTTAAACTTGGTTCTTATTTCAGTGGGCTAATCCCCTTTCATAAATCACGCTCAAGAGCTGAAATAATTTGCACATCATTTAAAGAGTATTTGCTTTGAAATATTCACCTCAAGCCCTTTTGTATATCCTTTCTCTCTAAAGATTTGTAGTATTTGTTTTGTTCTCTGAGGTATAAAAGACCTGGATAAACTTTATTCCTGTTGTTTCAAGATTAGTTAACGAAAATGCATATTAATTCAGCAGGGATGGGAACAAACCTCAGTAAAGATGATCATACATATGCCTCTCGGGAATAGCAAAGTACAAAGTGTCAGTCTTCAAATCTCCTTGGACTTGCTCAGAAGAGCATTGAGGGATTTAAATTTCCTGAATATGTCTACAAATGTATTTTCTTTGTTGTGGAGAACAGGAGCTATCCTGATTATTTTTCCCCAGAAAATTGATTTAATTTGTATTTGAACAAAAATTAAGCTGTCTACAAAGTGGCTCTTCAAGAAAATGTAGGGAAAAGCTGCCACAGAAAAGGTAAATTTAACATTAAAAAAATGATATACCCAATATTCTAGTAGATTTTTAACTTACTTAGTTTCAGACTTCCAATCCCCAAATAAAATTTAACAAAAGTCATTTTTTTCCCTAAAAACAAATAGAATTGAAAGGACCCCATAAAATTAGAAGTAAACATTTTGAGGTAAAGTTCAATTACACTGTTGACATGTATCAACTCCAATTTAACAGTTTGTTGGTTAAACTCAGAAAAAAATGCTGATTTCTCTGAATGGTATATCGGATTTGTATATTAAGATGTGCTCAGTTCTTTTCTTCAACTGAAAATGACCATACACTTTGGCACTTAAGTGCTTATCCGGAAATGACTAAGTAGATTCGGGGGTAATAAATCACTCATATGGATCCAGCCACCCACAGTCTTGTTCCACTTCTCTTCCTTACAAGTGTAGTAATAGACATTTCCACAATCCTCAGGGTGCCAAACTTTGCACCATTAGGAAAATCTGCAAGTGGCTTGATTTATCTTTCTCACTCAGTTAACTAAGACCCAACTAAGTAAAAATCAGCAGGAATAAACTTGACTTGTTAAACTTTTTTAATAGGGAGATGCAACAATTAGAACTTTCCTCCTTTGCCACTTCAATTTACTTCAGATGTGAAGCCCCTTGTGAAAAATACTCAGATGAGATCTCAAATTCTAGGTGCATGGTTGGATGATGCTGACTCTGACTTTTCATTATACACAGAGGAGTGTCTGCTGTTTGCAATTAATCCAGACACAATCCTCCTGGTACTTTGGAAGGAATGTGGAAGGAATAGCCATTTTATAAGTTGTAAACTCCTAAATTACCCTAAATTAGAGGCACTATTAATCGGACACTTACATATAGACAGGATCTGCTTATTGTGTAGGCTCATCTTCCCCTGATGGAGAAATCAATTAAATATTTAGGATGTGGAATACCTTCCAGGTTGGATAATGCATTTCATTTAGATTATGGCCCTCCAATCCAAAGCATTAAAGGGGATCTTAACGGATGGAAGCACATTACTGTCTCTTGGATGGGGCGCATTAACACTTTAAAAATGAATGTGCTTCCTAGGATTTCCTATTTGTTCCACCAGCTGCCTGTCGATGCGCCAGATAAACAGTTTAAGGATAAGTATGTAAAAGATGCATGTGCAACATTCTGTGTGCTGAGGTGCACTCTTGGAGGAAAAATCCCCAACTGTGGCCCCTCACGATGTCTTTTCCCAATGCCCTAGCGATCTTGGATGATAGGGCCCATTTGATCATGGGACAGAGGGAGAGAAAGCCAAAAAGGACATGCACTTACTCTTCTCACAGAGGTTCTGTAGATTTCTAATTTTGTATCATTCCTTCCTATAACTTAATTAATAACTAGTGATCATTATAAGAAAATATTGGGACGATATGGTAAAATTTGAAATAAACATAGGCTTTCCCATTTTACAAATATTTGGCATGAAGATAATAATTTGATTCTCATTCCAGGGCTATTACTTGGGGGCCAAATTTATGAATATTGTAAGAATGAAGCTCTTGTGTCTCCCATGCCACAGAAGCATGGCATAGAAAGAGCTGGTGTTTTGTTGGAGTGCTTACCCGGCCACAGTCTGTGTTCTAGGCAGTGTGCATGTTTTCCTGATCCTGTCAATAACCCTATGAGGTACAGAGGTATTATTATTGCCCTCATTATCTACTCGGTATATGAGGCACTGAAAGGTTAATCATTGTGCTCAAGTCTTCCCAGCTGACAACTGGCAGAATTGGAGTTGAAAACCAAGCATTTTGACACCACAACCTGGAGTCATAACCATTGTTCTGTGAGACCCCGGGTTCTAGAGTGAGGCTGAAGTTTTTGTCTACTTGCTAGCTCAAAAAACTTTGAACCTGTCACTTAACCTCACTTATATTCTGTTTTATAATCTTGAAAATCTCAATAATAATAGAACTACCTCAGTGGATTGTTTGGAAGCATAAGTCAGATTATGTATATGATGTTTACAGCAGTGCTTGGCACAATGTGAGCACTCAATAAGGGTTAATAATAACATTAGTATGAATATTTTATTTCCTACCTTAGTATTTTGGATAGTCTTCCTAATTTGGTTAAGAAAAGGATACTTTAGAGATAAACAATTGAAATCTTTAAAGATGAACATATTTTTTAAAATTCCTTTGGATTTATGGGGAACAAATAGTACATTGAATGACATATAGAAAACAGTAATCTTCCTGAACTGAGTCAGATGTTTGTCCCCTTTTGTTTCCATTTATAAAAGTCTTGATTCACAATTGACATAAATCTATCATATTACGGTTACTTAGTGAAAACAAATTTATCCAATCATAAAAGGGATAATGAAGATAGGGGTCCATTTCCTTGCTTCTAGAGACAGCCTTCTCATGCCAAATCTGATACAACACATGCTTTAGTGTGTTTGCCTTGCTTCAGAAGACAGCAGAAAACTCAGCTAACTGGTATAATTACATAACTTGGATGGTCATGTTGAGAGGGTTCAGCCTTGGCACTAGAATATGGAATTATAAAGTTCAATGAAGTTGCAGGAATGTAACTGAAAAGAAATTAGTTATTAGCATTTTGACATGGAATAAACTAAAAAGGAACAAATTGATCCTTTTAAAGTTGGGTAGAAAGAATGTTCCAGAAGCCTTCCTTTGTAATCACTGTCATTGAGAAGCCCTGAGGCTTCTTATTTGTTAGTAATTGATACCTAGACTTCAGGCTCACATACTAAATAAAACTGCTATTTTAAGGGCTTGTCAAGAAAGTTAGGAATTAGTTGAAGCTCTTTTTTCTACTCAGTCCTCCACTCGCTTTTCACTACTGGGTCAAATTTATTGTAAATCAGGGACGAATCAATCATATGCAGATACTTTTACCCTTTAAATATGTTTGGAAGAGTAATGGGGTAAAATCAGAATCTAATACTCAAACAACCAGAAACGTGCTTTATTTGGCTGAGAAAATAGCCTGTTCAGCAAACACTCTATATTGATTTGTTTATTTGTTTATTTATTTGGAGAGCCTAACAGTGGAGATAAGTTTCTCATCTACTCTTAAGCTTTGTTTTTCTTCCACTGAACACATAGAAAGAAAGGGACTTAGACAGCTTGAGAATAAAAGAATGGGACCTAGGTCCAAACAAATAAATTGGCCAGTCAACTCGGAAGACCAACGAAGAGGCAAGTTATTTAGAAGACTCTTCCAAGTGTTTGTGTTACGTTCTTAATGTAGAGGGATTAATAATTTGCCTATATGTGTTCATAATATAGATGGATGAACTCATATGGGGACTGAGGGAAGACAAAACGGGCTCTAAAAAGCTAGGATCTATATTTGTAGTCTAAGCAAAGATGACATAAAATCAAAAAAGCTAGAGAAGTCAGAGCAAGCAGTCACTTCACACATTCACATCACACGTATTTATTGAGAAGGTGTCTTATGAATGCATGTTTGAAGCGCTGAAGTTAGGAAAGTTCCAAATGTTATTGATTCTACATTGATGAAGACTGTTTATGGTCACAATTAAGTAAATATTTCCTATTCTCTACCAAGAGGATTTAATTTAAAGATGAATCCGCACATGAAATATTGTAAAAATATACTTGTTTGACTTTAGCAACAAAATAAATACAATAGTGACTAGTTAAATATGCTTTTGGCAAAATATATTTGCTCACATTTATATTCATATCCCACATTGAATTTATCAGGTATTTTCCATTCATATTAAGGACAAGATTCTATCTATAGAGTAGGTTAAGTAATGCGTGGACCAAGGTCCACCAAAAGTTAAGGGGATACAATAAATGAAAATGCCTAAGCTTGAGTTCTGGTGTATTTTTTATCCTCCATGTTCTAGACGATGAAATCATTTCCTAGTTGGCTCTAGGAATGAGGATCTGTTACTTTTCAGTAATAAAACCAGTGTTAAATTACCTAGAGCCCTGCAAGGGCCACCTGTTCATCCAGTTGGGAGTAGCTCCTGGTTGCCCAGCTACAGTTTAGCCGGGAAAAGTGTTGATGCTAGAGCCAAATGGCCTTGGTGTAAGTCATGGCCCAGCTAGTACCATAGCTGTGTGACTTGGGTAATATTTTCTCATAGATTTGCAGTGAGGACTAAATCACTTCCCTGAAAGTGCTTAGAAGAATGCCTAGATTACAGTATGTGATCTTGAAATGTTATTCATATTAAAGACATCTATTAGACCAAATAAACCTAACAACCCATACGACTTACTTAATTTAAGAACAAAATGGTAAAAATATAAACCATAGAGTGACTAATTGGGAGTTGTAGAAAAAGTTAGAATAATCATAAATGCAACAATAATTTTGAATTTTCCATTGTTTTATGTATTAAAATTAACTATACTAGGTAATGATATGAAGTAAACAAAGATACAAAGTAGTATGGCTAAAATCACTTCCAAAAACCGAAAGCATTTTCTTCCTATAGGGGAAAACTTTTTTAAATCAATCTTTGCATATTAACATCAATGTTAATTTTAAAAGTATAAATGTCAGATATGCCATGTGCTGTTCTAAGCACATAGCATGTATTTTCTTTTTTCTCATCTTCCAAATACCCTATGTATTAAGAATAATTTTATATTCATTCACAGAAGAGGAAAAAAGTACCTTCGTTTTGCAGCCCATAATATAACTAAAGCAGCCTAACACAAAACACATGTGGCATCTTTTAGAGTTTGTACAACTTTGATTTTAGTTTCTCTTGCCTTTCTTTAAGTTTTACTTGTTAATATGCATAATTATATTGGTAAATGATTTTTGTACATGTGTTTTGAAAGGTAAAAATATTTTTATTCAGATATAAATACATGTCGATATGTATATAGTATACAAAAACACATTTTAAGGGCCATATTGGCAGATGGAAAAAGCACAAATGTCAAGGAAACTTGATTTAGGAAGTAATATATAATAATAAAAATTACACTCTAGCATACATTGATTTAACAGATGGTGAGTTGAAGAGTAAAAACAAAATCTAAAAATGCAATACAATTTTTAAAACTAGTGACGTTATTTTACAGACTTATTGTAAAGTTTGTTAACTTCTAATTATATTTTTTTAAAGTCTAACTTTTAAGTTCCCAAATAAGTTACTACTTTCATGTAACAGTTCCTGTTTAGAAATCTGCATATGTACAAATATTTAGTATTAGAATATGAAAGTTAACCTTAAATAAATATTCATAAGTTAAAATAGAGGTAAACAAACATATTTTACATATTTCTATTGTTGATGAATAACTATGTATCAAATTTTGTACCCTAAGTACAGACACTATATATTTTTAATTATCCACCTAGCATTTATTATAATCAATCACACATTAAAGCCATAAAGAGATTTCTTTTAAATCCCAAATGCAGAAATGATAAAGAAAGGTGATCTGAGTAAGATATAATAAAATGTGTAAAAATTGAAATTCATAACAAGATCTTAAACACAATGCCTCAAATAACTTGTTAATTAAAATAACATTTCCTTCAATTGCTTTGGTCCTAAGGCAGGGTCCAACAAACATCAAATTTAATAGTATGCAACCAAAGATATATTCAGAGGCAAATGCATAGCATTAAGTCTTTTTAAAATTAAAAAAGAAGTAGAATGAGTTTGTATTTAACTCAAGAAAAATTTTGAAAATGACCATAAACCAAGAGAAACCTGAAGGTAGAAGTGATAAAATTAAGGAAAACAATCAATTAGAAAACAAAAAAATAAATGATTGTTGAACTGAAGGGCAGTTCTTTGGAAAATAATCTTACTAAAAATGAAATAAAAATAACTGAAAAATATTATTGAAAAGAACATGAAGTACAACTAACTAACATTTAAAATGTGAAGAGGATACAAAAGCAGTTAAATTTCAAGACCGTATACAAAATTTTATTATGATAAATTGGGAAACCAATGAAATAGGTTATTTTGGAAAAATTAACTAAAGTAACTAAGGAAAAAGTAGAATATCCAAAAATGTTCCTTAAAAATCTGCCTCAAAAATGTTGCAAGTCTAAAAGTTCACTGAGTGATATCAGTTTCCTAAAGAATAGTTAATTTCCATGCCATTCCAAAGGACACAAATAATTAATGAGAAAAATCTTAAAATACACATATAATCAGGGAACTAAAAATTAAAGTAATGGAGAGCATGCCACCACCACTACAGCCGCAGAAGCCAGGAACAGGACTAAATATGACCATAGCTTCAACCTTGATTTTCCAGTAAATTTCCCAAGAGACCCTGCTCTGGAGACTTGCACACAAACTCTTTTAGCACTACCAGCAGTGTCTTCAGAAAGCAATATTCCTGTTGAAAGAGTGGTGATCGTAGGCCATGGGAAAGAATACTCTGAAAGTTCTTCAGGCCCTTAACAGTGGAAAATGATTTCTTACATCTGTTAAGAACTCTGGATTTTGTCAACTAAAATCATTAAGACTGATATCAGTTTGACAAGTAACTAGAGAGAAAGGAAGATTATTTTATTTCTTCCTAATGTTTTCCTCTCCATTGTAAATGAGCCATTACTCATTGCTTTGAGGTCAAAATTCAATTGCTTTGGCATCTCACAGCAACTAAATATGACAACAGAACACTTTTGTGGAACGTTGGTTGCAATACGTGGTCTGTGATCAGTTTGTGATAATGTATGTAAATAATGATAAACTAGTCAAGATGGTTATGGCCACCTGAACTCTCACTGGCTAGTATACCATACTAATTTTTAATGGAAACAATTAGCTAGATTTTCTTTAGTCAGGGAATTAATGCACTGAAAATCATTCTAGCAACATGATTGCAATGTATGGAGACATAGTTTTATATATTTTTAAGATTGCTGGTAGCTTGGTCTAGCCAAGAGGGAGACAGCTTTTAATAGCCTGTATCCTGCCATAATAAGGGATATCAGATTAAGAGGTGAAGACTTCAAGGAGGTTATGGTGAATGCCGTGTCAGCTACAATGGAACACAAGAAGTAGGATGATTTGAGTAGCCATAGAAGAGGATCCAAATTGCAAAGATTTGCTTTTCCCAGCATCCAATCCAAGTCAGCGGGTCAAGGCAGTTCCATATGATTAAATACCA
This sequence comes from Hyaena hyaena, assembly GCF_003009895.1. Classification (NCBI taxonomy): domain Eukaryota; kingdom Metazoa; phylum Chordata; class Mammalia; order Carnivora; family Hyaenidae; genus Hyaena; species Hyaena hyaena. Next base: position 1,006,825 of record NW_024081012.1, read on the forward strand.
AAACCATGCCTTTAGTTAAATGGGAAATAAAAGAATGCTTTACTTGCCTTGTTTCTGCATCCTGCCCTGTAACATCTTGAATCATAATGATGGAATAAGTAATAGTATTCCAAATCTATCATTTAAAAACAAAAACAAATTAAAAAGAGGGAAACATCACATTTTTTCATATATCTTGTCATCAAATATTACACTTCCTTGAATGAGAAATACACAGATATAAAAGCATATGCATGTGTGTGCAAGTTTATATATAACTATTCTATCTTTATTGTATATATAAGCTTTCCATGAAGCAATTTGGAAATGAGTACTGAGAGCCTTAAAAATTTGTGCTCTCCAAACTAAATTTCAGTTCTAGAAATCTGTTCAAAGAAAATAATAACAACAATCTAAAAGTCTGAGTTAAAGTGCTGTTGAGCTCAGTGAAAAAAATGAAATAATCCAACTGCCAACAGTTAAGTAAGTCCTAGTGCATTCATATGATGGTATGATATAGCCATGAACATTTTTGATTTCAAAGAATAATTGCAGAATTATTGTGCATGGTGTAATATGAAGTGTGGGGGAAAAATAGCTACATAACTTGTTTGGCCAACAGACACATGAAATGATGCTCAGCATCCCTCCTCATCAGGGAAATAGAAATCAAAACCACACTGAGATACCACCTCACACCAGTCAGAGTGGCTAAAATGAGCAAATCAGAGGACTCTAGATGCTGGCGAGGATGTGGAGAAACAGGCACCCTCCTACACTGTTGGTGGGAATGTAAACGGGTGTAGCCCCTCTGGAAAACAGTGTGGAGGTTCCTCAAAAAGTTAACAATAGAACTCCCCTATGACCCAGCAATAGCACTGCTAGGAATTTACCCAAGGGATACAGGAGTGCTGATGCATAGGAGCACATGTATCCCAATGTTCATAGCAGCACTCTCAACAATAGCCAAATCATGGAAAGAGCCTAAATGCCCATCAATGGAAGAATGGATCAAGAAGATGTGGTTTATCTATACGATGGAATACTACATGGCAATGAGAAAAAAATGAAATCTGGCCATGTGTAGCAACATGGATGGGCCTTGAGGGTGTTATGCGAAATAAGTCAGGCAGAGAAGGGCAAATATCAAATGTTTGCACTTATAGGAGGATTAGGAGGAACTTAACGGAGGACCATGGGGGAGAAGAAGAGAGGAAATAGTGGGGGAAAGGGAGAGAGGCAAACCATGAGAGACTCTTGAATGCCGAGAACAAACTGAGGACTAATGGGTGTGGGGGTGTGAGGGGGGAGATGGGCATGGAGGAGGGCACTTGTGGGAATGAGCACTGGGTGTTATATGGAAACCAACTTGACAATAAACTATTTGTAAAAAATAAAAAAATAAATTTTAAAAAAAAATTTAAAATTTTAAAAAAATGTTTGAAAGCAGCAGGACACCTGGGTAGCTAAGTCAATTGAGCCTCTAACTCTTGCTTTCGCCTCAGGTCATGATCTTACAGTTGTGGGATCCAGCCCTGAATGAGCTCTGCACTGGGTGTGGAGCCTGCTTGAGATTCCCTTTCTCCCTCTGTCCCAACCTTGCTACAGGCACTCTCTCTCTCCCCCTCCTCTCTCTCTCTCAAAAAAAAAAAAAAAAAAAGGAAACAAAAGTATGAAAGTAGGAGTCTGGTCTGTTTGTTCAGAGATATATCTCTGCACAAAGTAAGGGCTCAGTAAATATCTGTTAAATATGTGAATATAGGATGTAAAAGAAAAATAGACAAAAGTAGCAACAGCAACAGTGCTTAACTCTAAGTAATAAAATTACCTTTGGTTTATTTTATTGTTTTATTCTCTGTTCTTTTTGTGTCTTCTAAATTTTTCACAATAAATACATGTTTGTTTCTAAACCCAGGAAATTTTAAGAATAGGACATTATTGCAAAGGATGGACATTATGTAAAGGGAATATACCTTTAAAAGTGGCTGCTATGCTGTGCTTATGAGTATTTGGCTCTTCTCTGCTCAGATTTGAAACCCTTAGGTCTGTTCACCTCAATTTTCTCCCTCAAATTTTACCTGCTTGGTCATGTGACTACAGTAAAACACTGGATTGAGAGTAACTTACTCTGTGAGTGTTTCACAAGGTGAGGAAGTATTTCTAAGAAATTTGAGCTGATAAATGGGCAATATCTTGCAATACAAGTAGTATGTGAGGCCGAATGTCACATGACACAACTAAGCCAATGGTTCTTGAAATTCGCTTTGATATACAATTGCTTTGGATTACAAGCATGTTTCCAGAATGAATGATGCTTGCAAACTATATATATAGACACTAATCACATAAATATATACATGCATGTATCATATATACATATATGTAGATACATACATAATGACTATAATACATACTCTTAGTTTTATTAATTTTACTTTATCCTCTCTATACATGAAGGCATGAATGACATCTGTCTCAAAAAATGTAAACCTAAAAAAAATGTAAATCTAGACACTGAAAACATAATTTCTCATCCAAAAGCTAGAATGTAAAAGGTACAAAGTACTTGCATACTGTTAAATAATAATCTTCATTGCATACTAACCATACCTTAAAAATGAAGCAAAAATTGTGATCTCTTGTTTGATATGGCAATCACATTAGGGTCATTATTCTCTTTACTATCATTTTTCTCTCTCTCAGTTGTATTTAATCCAAGAAGTGATGCAGTTTTATGGGAAAATCTTACCTAAATTTTGATCCTTTCTAAGTAACATATATGTGTGATTCCTCCTCTCATTGACAAGAATGAAATGAGAGAATGAGGAGAAAGGTGAAATATTGCCCTTTTGAAGAACACTTAGGAAAGGAGTCAGATGGCCTCAGGTGGTTCTCTGAGTTGTGCCATGATTCAGGGCAAGGGGACTATACTGCAGGGGCTGAAGGGTTGGCAGTTCCCAGAGTAGGTCCACCATCTTTGACAGAGGGGAACAGACACACACAGCATAGATAAAACACATAACATCAGCTCTGGGATAGAAGTCCCTTCTTCCAGGCAAGTTTTCCCTTAATCTGAAGAAAGACATTAGTTCTTTCTTCTAATTTCAAAATACCTAATAAATCTAGAAGATTCAAGTCCACCTTTACACTAAAATCCTTGAGCATTTAGTTCTAAGTTGTCTTGTAAGAGTGCTCTTTCACTTTGGCACACTTGTAGGTCAATGAATTGTGGTGTAAGATCTTCATTTCCCTGAATTTAGAGGAAACTCCAGGGAACACAGATATGTAGCATTTCCTCATTTGGACTACGTGGTATAAGGGCTAACATAAATTTATTTTTGCTACCATTAGACAAATGTGTTCTTTCTACCATTATTTAAAAAAAAAAAAAAAGTAAACTAAAGTAATGGACTCTGTCTACAAATGTAAGAAATTCACTGGGAAAAATTTTTAATTGACAAAAAAATGAATTATTTTTAATGTCCCTTTTCTTCAGCATGACCTAGAGTACCTTTATCTATAAAGAAAAATACAATATATGTAAAAAGAAAAGATGCTAATTAGTTCTGCTTCTGAAATTGCCTGTAAATATAATCCCCCTTTGGGGTGTCAGCATAACATCAAACAAATGGGAATTTACACTGGCTGCAATAGGACTGGAAGTTCACCATTACAAATGGACTGTGCATAGGTGTACATGAAATGTAAATATGGTTGTGGTAAAGTGTATAATATAAACTGGAGTTGAGGAGTTGAGTCATTATCTCCATTCTGCCAGGGATTTTTGTTGCTTGCTTGCTTGTTGTTTTTTTTGGTTTTGTTTTTTTTTTGGTTTTGTTTTGTTTTTGGTTTTGGTTTTCTGTTTTGCCCTGGTAGTGGAAGTTTTCCTTTTTAAAAATGACAGCTTAAAGTTTTTAACTTTGGAAAAACACTTAGAAAGCTTAAAAATCTACAAAGAAGAGATAGCTCTTGATTATTAAATCCACTGCATGGACAATAATATGGAAACACAAAGCTTTACTGAAAGTTAAATATATTTCACATTCCCCTAATCTAGTCCAGTCCATCCATCCAACCACTTATGCAATATATTAGACACTTTGCACTGGAGACATAATGGTGAACAAAAGAGAGTAGCTTACTTTCTTTAAAAATGTCCCAAATGTAAGAGAAAGTGGACCCAAAAATCATAGTCATGTGCACTGACGGTAGCCAGGTAACAGAGATTATATCTAAACAACTTTCTACTTTTATAAGAGGCAAATGTTAGAACAAACAAGCACTGTGTAAGTTAGGGTTCAATCCAAGAAGCAGAACCACTACCAATAGGAAGGATGGACAGATGGGTGGACAGATGCACAGAGAGACAGACAGCTAGAGAGAGATAACAAGCAACAATTGTGGGACTGGCTCAGCAAGTCTGAAGTCCATAGGGCAGGCAGTCAGGAGAAGTCCCTGCCCCTTGGAGTTCCTCAAGCAGGAGCTCTTTGGAGTCTCTGACCTCAAGGAAGGCATCAACAACCCTCTTTTAAAGGGCTCACTTCTGATTAACTTAAAGTCTACTGATTAGAGACTTTAATTTCCTCTGCAAAATCCCTTCATGGCAGCACCTAGATTAGGGTATGATTGAATAACTGGGGTCTGTAGTTCAGCCTAGTGAGGTTGACACATTAAAAAGCCATCACAGTCACATTCATTTCCACAGTATCACACAGCTGTCAAGTGGATGGAAAAAATTAGAATGAGCTCCTTTACTCTCTGCAGTTCATTCTGTGATGGGTAGACCTAGCAGAAACTCACACACTTCTTTGTCCTGTTCATGAAGACATCTCCCTTCCATAGCAAAATTCTACTTTCACCTACATGCCTCACACTGTTTCCAAAAACACAAGATTATAAAGTGATTTACGGTCTTGGAATGCCTATAAATTTAATTATATTTTAATCAAAACCACCTATTTAGCTTTGATTTGGTGAGACTGATGACAGTTAAGGCCAACTTAGCTGGAACTTCTAGAGTCTTGGAACTGAAGGCTATCTTCCTAACAGAGAAAGTTGAATAAACTCTTGAAATTTATTAAATTGATGTTAGGAGAATCAAGGTCAGTGATAATTTCTTTAATATTTATTTTAATGGTGGCTTAGTAAGTTAGATATATTTTGATAGATATAGAGAATAGACTGAAATTATAATAATTTTATAGAAAATGAAGTTTTAAATTTTAGTAAACAGAACAAATTGTGTCAGTGATTGAGGACATACAACAAAATAACCTAAAATGAATTTTTATTAATACAGCAAGCATATTATGGCAAACATAAAAAGCAAAAATAAATAATAATAAGTCTCTGTATATTCATGTACATTTAGAAAGCTATGCTTAGTCTTGCCAGAAAAGGTATTTATATTTCTAAATATAAATAACAGAAATTTCTATGACAATTTCTAGGCAAGATAACTTCTGTTACAGCAGAAATGATAAAATCAATGCTAATTTTGCTTCCTAACTGGCTAATTATCAAAAGATCTCAAGCAGTGTGTTTTGGAGGACTGTGATATTTCTAGAGATTTTTACCATAGGCTGCATCTTCATAGTGTTTCTTAGTTTCTTTTGGCTTTACCATAGGTACTCATAATGTGAAAATCCTATTGATTTATTATCTTTCGAGTTCCACATCAATATAAAGCCTTTTATTGGTTAATTTTCTTTCTCTTAGAAGAAAATCCTTTTCATCTCCTATAAACACTGATATCTTTTTCACAATCAAGTATTTATTACAAGTTTCACTTTTTCAAACAGTTTAAAAACTTTTCAAATAGGTCCTTAGGTTAATGAACATGTTTTACCTTTAAAATGTTGAGATGGACAGCCTTTCTCCCACCATTACCTCAAAATGGCTCTCATGGCCCCTTTTTTAACCTACTGCTATATTTTTTCCCTTTCCCCAATTTCTTTCCTCCTTGACCTTTTCCTATTTTTCTTCTTCAGTGACTTTCCATTAACCTTTTTAAATATACTTTCATGACCACTAGCCAAAAGATCCAAGATGAAACAGGAGAGAGAGAGGAAGGAGGAATGAAGGAACAGTGGGTATTACTGTCAGTCTTGAACTGGTTTTTGCAACTGCCTCTCATTTCCAGGGCTTGATCAAAATCCCAAGGTGGCTAAATCAGTGAAAAGAAAGGGTCTTGGTAGTAAGAAGTCTATAGTCCTAGAATTATCGATAATTGTTAGACTCTTTACTCTGAGATATAATGGAAAATAATAGTCATTGAGGTCTACTTCATTGTGTTGATATCTGCATTTTTAGGATGTGACTGACAGTATTTTAAAATCGTCATTTACACTTTTTTTAGCAGAAAGCTATGCTCATATATTACATATAAAAAAGCATAAAATGTTTGAAAATATAATTAACTTTTGGAGGCTAAGCAAGTGAGAAAAAGTATAAATATGTTTTTCTTTACATCACTACTTTTCGATATCTCAGCACATAAAAATTAAGTAATGGCCACCTTTTGTTATATTAGCAACAGTGACATTTTTAATTAGCTTGAGTATCTCCATTTGTGCTTGGGTATGACACTTTTCAGAAGCCCAACCTCACATCAACTCTCTAGTTCCTTCTGCAAAGAAGATAGAAAATCCTTCACATGCCTCAGATGCTTGGTGTCTCTCTTTAGGGCTCTTTTTAACAGACAACCATGTTTACCAGACAACAGACCATTCTTTGAATGGCATTGACAACATAGAAACTGAATTCTCTATTTCTCCTCATCCCAAAAATGGGTTTTGTTGTGTTGCTACCTTTGTAGTTTGCTTTTGTCACACTGGCTGGGGCAGGGCAGGGGGGGAGTTGCTTGAGATCTTAGCAAATACCCCAGGATGATGAAGTTATTTCAGAGGAGAACTTTTATTTTGATTGGCTATTGTATTTTCCGTCTGTCATGGTTCTCTACTTCCATATAGGAGGACAAATTATTTGAGCCAAACAATACAGCGCAGTTTGGAAACAATTGGCTTTTATGGGCACAATCTTATTCTTTACATATCCATTTTTTTAAAATTGTGAAAATCAAGCCAACTTTTTTTTCAAAACAATGCAGTTTCTCAAGACTCATGGAAAAGACAGCTTGAATTGAATATTTTTTTTCAATTTCAGCTTTTGAGGGAAAAGAGTTAGTTGTGTAAATCCAGCATATATATTTGTCCAAGCATTCCTCCATTGTGTTTTAAGTATTAGTGGAAAAGAATATTTTATGTGAGGGGTTTTGTCTTCTGGTGTGGTTCTTCAAGTTCCTGACTCTTAGTCCTATACTCATAAATCAAGCATATTCAGGCACAAAGCAGGTAATTGAGGGGAGGCATTTGCTCCGTAATTCCATCCTGCCTTTCTTGCACACATTTGCAAATGTAAGTGATTTGCATCTGTGCAGACGCCCTTGAGGGGCTTGTCTATCCTCATGTCATTTTTAGACATCCAAGAAGTTTCTTTGTAAAGCTCTCATTCTGTGCTGCCAGATGGTTGATGCCACCCCACAACACCATATTTTGAGCCAGGAGGACCAGTTTAGCAGGTAGATGAAACAACACCCATTACAATTATTGTCACATCTCACGATTCGGTAATGGCAAAATGTACTTCTCATCACATGTTCATTCCAAACGCAAAAATGAGTAAAATTGATACGGTTTTCCTTTTACACTAAGAATTGGGCACAGCTGCTCCCTTACAAACATTAAAAGAAGAAAATACAAGATAATAACATCTTTAATTTGTCATGTTTCTCAGCATCTCTTAGAAAATTGCTTCATGATACAAGTCTCCGTGGCCTGAAAACACCTACGTTTGCTACACTTTTAAGCACCACTTTCCTTCATATTATAATTATGAGAGAGGAGAGATTTCTAGCAAACATAAAGACTTGGGGATCCAAGGAAGAGGATCTGAACACTTGAAATAATGCCTCATCATACTGTTCAATTCCATGATTTCTTTTGCAGTCTTTTGTTTGACCATTATTCTATACCATTCATTTACCCTGCCAGGAAAAAAAAAAAGATTAAAACTAGCTATCTACATGGCAAATATTAAGTAAAGATAAACATTTTAAATACTTGCTAGACTTTCAATTATTTGTTCTTTCCCATGAAATGAAGATGCATTGATCAGATAGGTAACAGTAGTTAGCTTTGGACTATACAATCTTTAGGGATTTATATACACCATAAATTAATATATAACAAAATAGGCATTTCTTACTAGATTTTTAAAAAACTGTAAAAGAAACCCAAATGTCCAACACTATTGTTTTGCTCCATCAAAAAGATTTGTTAGAAACTTCCCTGAGAACACCTTCAGATCACATCATAGACATAATACATAATTTAAGTTATTAAATTTTTCCACTTAGAGATTTACAGATTTTTCCATTTACAGATCTTATAGATGCAACTATTCTAAAAGAAGAACAAGATTTTCATGGAAAAATATGAATTATACAGTAGTTATATTGAGTCTTTATTGCTAATGCACAAGGGGTTCAGAACCATAATGACGATATTGGGCACTTAAGTCATTAGGCTGTCATATTACAGCAAAATTATTTGTACTATATAATCAGTTTCCTTTTTTATATTACACAGATCTAAGCTTAGTTCATCTATCTTTGCCATTACAGTACTACTTTGTTATTGTAAATACCTATTTTTAAAAGATGATTTGAGTATGTTCATCGTAGTTCAAGTTCATGTTTATTAGACCTTTGCTTCCTTAAAGCTGGGAAATATGATCGAGGGAAGTTTGCAGTCTGCTTCACAGTGTCTTGTTTGATTATGTATTGCCTCACAGTGTCAATTGCTATATAGTTTATATCTTAAGTACATACACGCACACTGAAAATTTCAAGGGAAATGGGAACCAGTTTTCTTTTTTTCCTACCAATATTTTCATTCTACTCATATTTAAGACATGATCCTGCTCTTAAAATTAAAGTGAAATTCTGTTGATAGTCAATATTTTTAGGGACTTTTAAAAGTGAACATTTAAAAATGACACCTGATGATTATTTTCAATAAGAAGAAAATCATTTGGGGGGAAAAATAAAGTTGAACCTGAAAGCTTCAGATGAAAATTAAGGTGAATATGGCTTTGGCTTTGATAACTGGTTCTGGAGTTTCATAAACCTATTAGAAATGGATGTTATTATTATTCAACTAGTCAAACTTCTTTCTCGGAATTGCTTTACTTGTATTAAATGTCATGATGGATGAGTTGTTTTATTATTAAATTCTAGGGTTTATAGAAGGCACAATATAGCTCACTGGGCCCATAGAATGCTATGGGTTCCTTTGTGTGTGTGTGTGTGTGTGTGTGTGTGTGTGTGTGTGTGTCTTTGATGTAAAAGTTGGAAGACATATGCACTTCTGAGTTTGAATAATTTTTGGCTGAGACTATGTGAATTGATTCCCATACTGGGAAATGGCATACAAGTAAAATCAGTAGTCTATTCAAATCATTGTACAGTCAAGTCAGCTAAATATATGGCAATTAAGAGCAAAACCAAACCTCAAACTGAACAAAACCAATTTATTCTGTAGTCAAGTATACACTATGTCTGAGTGTGTTTCTCCAACTTTTCTCCCCAGACCAAAATCATGATTTGGGGAATATATTGTAAACCAGACAGTGCCTACACAGTCTTTCCTATATTAAAACAGGTCATCTGAAACTGACCCTTTGTGAGGATTTTAAATTTTATATTTTTCCACGAGTTTTCAAAAATAAAATTGTGTTTACTAGGAAGGTTAAGTAAGTATTTCCACTCTGAAACTATTATAACTGTCCTGAGCACAGATTATAAACTTCAAACACTTAGCCCCTGAGAACCTATAGTTAAACCATTCATACCTTCCGTATATATATTTTAGGGTTCGGCTGTAAAACTAGTTAGGGAGAAGACTAGCATGTTTCACAGGTAGCCTACTACAAAAGAGGAATACTAAAATTCAGAAGTCTAATTATCCCAGATAAAAGAATAGAGTGTAACTCATTTGACCTGTTCTATTAACTTGAGATACAGTGAGTCATCTTGACTTTTTCCTCATTGTCATCTGTAATGAATCACTCTGAATCCCTATACAAATTGTCCTACTGAGATGCTAACATAAAGCCAGGTGAAGAAAGAACTGAAAATACAACTCACATCAGAAAAAGTCTCTTGTTTGGGGGGGGCTCTGATTTCTGTCGCAGGCACATGGCTTTGCAGTTGAAAGCTACCTCTTCTGACTCACCCCGCCCACTATTGTGGTGAGGCTATCTCTGAGTCAGGTAACCATACCAACTGCTGCGACACCCCACGCATGCGCTCCAGGGAGTTCTCTCTACTGACACGTGCCCATGTTCGGATATGACACCTAGAGGCTCGCTCTGGAACTGCACTGTCCAGTGCGGCCATCACTAGCCACCTGTGGTGACTGAGCATTCGAAATATTGCAGTCTGAACTGAGATGCACTGGCTCTAGGTGTGACAGACACATCTGATTTCAAAGACTTGGCACAAAAAAAGAATTTAAAATACATCGTTAATAATTTTTATATTGATTACATGGAGAAATGGTAATACTTTAGACTGCATTAAACAAAATATATTATTAAAATTATTGTCTGCTTTTTCTTTTTGATGTGATTGCTAGAATATTTATAGTTACCTATGTGGATGGGCCTGGTTTAGGAGGTCTGTGATCTCAGCCACATGCTAGGCCAGAGTCAATGTCTCCAGGAACCTTTGGACATGCCCCACAACCAATCTCTCTCTCCTCTCTCTCTTGTTTAAAAATTGTTCATTTATTTGGGGTGCCTGAGTGGCCCAGTCAGTTACGTATCCAACTCTTGGGTTTTGCCTCAGGTCATGATCTCGTAATTTATGAGTTGGAGCCCCTCATTAGGCTCCACGTTGACAGTACAGGGCCTGCTGGGGATTCTCTCTTTCCCATTCTCTCTGTGCCTCCCAAGCTCGTTCTTTCTCTCTCTCTCTCTCTCTCTCTCTCTCTTTCTCTCTGTCTCCCCCTCTCTCTCGAGCTGGGGAGGGCCAGAGAGAGAGTGAGAAAGAGAGAATTCCAAGCAAGCTCTGCACTGTCAGCATGGAGCCCAATGTGGGGCTGTATCTGATACCACAAATCCTGAAATCATGACCTGAACCCAAATCAGATATTTAACTGACTGAGCCACCCAGGTGTCCCACTCCCTCTGTCTCTTAAATTGAGTTTATCATCCTTATCTTCCTTGTCATTCTTATTATTGTTACCCAACCAAGTTTTCCAGCTTTACATTTTTTCCTTCATCTCTCATTCACCTTCCTCCTAATAAGTACCATACAGTATAATTTTACTATATCCTTGGATATATAAGTATGCTTAGAAGACATTTAGTATGTTTTGTATATGAGTTCTCTTTTTATTATTTACATAAGATAGGAGGGATAACAACACTCATATCTGTAAATAAGTGAGTAAAAAAAGAATACCACAACATTTTCTAGATGTTCAAGGTTTAAAGAAAAGGGCTTGGAACCAGGGTCTGTTTCTTTTATCAGATCTTTTGTGAATATAAGCTCAGACTGTTTTTCAATGATAATAACAATTATAATTTTCCTTCTTAATAGAATGTGAAGTGAAAACTTACTTTCCTGGACCATAGGGTTTTATCCATGCATGTTAAAAATGTTGAAAATAAAGGAATTAGAGATTTTATTTTTCTATGAAAAGACTTCACAGTATAGTGTTGTATTCATTCAACAAATGTATACTGAGCCCTTATCATTTGCCCAGCACCGTTTTAGGTACTGAGACTAGAGTCTCTGAAAAATAAATACAATATGATAAAATACAGGCAAAAAAATCTGCTCGTATGGTGCTAATATTCTAGTGGGGGAAAGAGAGATGTCAAAAAAGGAAGTAAAATATATATTGATGAGATAATGATATTTTAAAACTTAAAAAAAATGAAAAGGAGATCATAAACACCTAAGTGGGGGAAGGCTTGTGATTTTGAACAGAGAGGGGGAACCTGTGAGTGATATTTGGGGGAAGACCTGAGGAAGTAAGGAAGATGGATATGTAAGTATCTAAAGAAAGAGAAGCAGCATGTGCAAAGGCCCTGAGCTAGGATGTGCTCAAGAAAGACTAAGGAGGCCAATGTATCTAAAGTAAATTTGTGAGCAACAATGAGCATCACCAATCATTTCCATCTGGTGGTATGGTGTGGAAGGTTACCAAGCAGACAGTCATTCATTTTGAGTTTTCTTTTACTCTATTGGCCAGAACTAACCCTTCTTGAGAATAGTGGATATGACCCTTTGACCTGCATCAGCAAAGCAAAGGATCTTCTTCCTACTAACCTATTCCCTCATCCCTGTCCCCACCATATTCACTCCTCATTCAGCTCCTCATGTCTTTAGATTTTCTCTAGAACTAACATCCCATCTGTAATTAATCAAGTGTTAAGGATCTTTAAATTTTTTTAACATATAAAAGATGTTTTAATTGTGATTATTAACAGACACATTTGTGTGCCCTGAGGCTGCATGGTCTGGGATGTACTTCTGATACAATTCTGATAACAATTATTACATAAGGTAATGTTGCTGCCATATTTATCAAAGCAAACCTTTTGCCGATTCTGTTAGGTTAGACGCAAGATTTCAATCTTAAGTTAATGATAAAATAGGAGATTTTTATTATTTTTATTTATAAAATTATTATTATTAGCAAAAGTGATAATAGTACATGCATTTGCCAGGAAGGATTTATACTTCCGGCACATTTATTTCCATCAAAGCTGTAATTAATAAACACTCATGAAATTAGAGAATTTGGTATACAATGTGTGAAAGTGTAAGAAAATGTACTCTGTCTCAACAATTTCTAAGGTTCTTCCTATGCCATATGGACATAGGTCTTTACTGATAGTTAATATTAAAACAAGCCTAACAATTTTTATATACATAGTCCAAATTTCTTCAAGTGTCCATATCTACTTTCTGTTAAGACATACCAGTATTGTAATTTTCACTTATTTTATTTTGAGAACTTTCACTTATTTATTTTGAGAGCTTGTGTGCATGCATAAGCGGGGGAGGGGCAGAGAGAGAGAGAGGGCGAGAGAGAATCCCAAGCAGGCTCTGTGCTGTCAGCACAGAGTCCCACTTGGGGCTCGATCTGACAAACTTTAAGATCATGACCTGAGATGAAATCAAGAGTTGACGCTTAGCTGACTGAGCCACTCAGGTGCCCCGGTATTATGATTTTTAATTGTTAGTTACCAATGCCCACAGACCATCTCCATTTGACTCACTTTTATAGAGTCCAGTGCAACCAGTAACTTACGTTAATGATGTTAAGGAGGATGAAGGTAAGGAAGAAAGGGAAGAAGGGGATAAGGACAGTAATCTACTTGTGTACATACAAAGCATTGTGATGTTTTACATCATAATATTTAATCCTTGTAACATTGTATTTGAGATATTTGTATCCCTATTACACAGATGAGGAAATAGAGATTCAAGGCATTGACGTCACACACTTTCTTAATGATAGATCTGTGAATTCAAGATCAGATCTCGTAATAGGAAAGCCTGTGTGCTTTCTATCATGCATTTTGCTCAGACACTACCCAATTATGAAACACTTTCTTACTGGCCGCCAACTGTGTATTAGGCTTAAGGAGAGTATAGGGAGCACCATTAAATTCCAAACTGTACCAAGAAGATCTGTCTTGCCCTACCCTCATTCTGGACATCATCATGTATCCCAATGGCAGTTTATTTCATGTGGCCACAAAATTGGCAAAATAAATCTTTTTGCCAAAATGTTATGTGACCCAGAGCACATAATTTTTGGTTGGCCCTTCCCTCACAATGGAACAATTAAGTTCCATTTTCCTAAGCAGGGACTCTGTCCCCCTCTGCTTTCTTAGCCATGACATAAGCCAGCACCTGTCTGTGTCATCAGGAATGTTTTCAGACTAAAATCCACAGGTGTTTTTTCATTTTTTTTTCTCTTGTGCTATTGAGTGAAAATAGCTAAACTTGCTTTCTGATGACAGTTCAAGGGAATATTTCCTGGTGGAAATTTCCTAACTGAACTGCTTGACAAAACAGGGAGGGAGTCAGATCCTGCTAGAATATTTCTCTTTTACTCTTGGTTCTGCTTTGACAGTTTGAAGGATTAAGGGATAACAATGACAGTAGTTCTTATTATTACTCAAGTCTTACCATGTCTTTCTCACCATGCACAGTGTCCCTGTTGGAATAGATGCTTATGACTACATCTGTTGTGTTATTTAAAGTAGATCTTTAAGTCAAAATGAGGATGTGTGCGCGTCGCCTCATTTTGAGTTTGCTTAATGTTTCCAACCATATTTTAGAAATAAATCCCAAATGCTTTTTTGCTAAGTGCACTTTCCTTTCAATTTTAAACCTATGTGTATTTTAAAGGTCATTTAATCTGCCCATTTCCAGTTCCTCTGGCCTTAAATCATCACCGTGTTATTTTATGTAAGAGGTACTTAATGTCTCAAGAAGCTTTCGGAGACCTTTAAAACCCAAAGACATTTTTTTCCAAAACCAGAAGTTCTACTTTGTCTAGAGTAAACATGTTTGAAGAAAACCAAGATCTTAGCCTGTTCAATAGTCCAAAAGTTCGAATTTCAGAGGAGTTGGAACTCAGTGAAATACATTTTCCCAGCCGTAGCTCAATCTTCTCTCTCCCCTCCTAATTTAGGCCGAAACACATGGAGAGGATATCCAGCAAAGCATTCTCCTTAGTGACATCTGTGTCAGGAGGAGGGTCCTGGCAATTGGCAACAGGATCCTCTCTCTCCCCCAGGGAAATGGAAGGCTCAAAACCCCAAATCATACTAATCTATTACAGATTTCAGGTTACCAAAAGTTAAAGGAAAGGATAATAGCAAAACACTTAGCATTGCTGCATGTCAAGGGAAAGGCTACTGTAATCTCCCTTTTTGAGCCGTGTATTTCTTATATTACTATGCATGATTATGCATGCAAATATAAATACATTTCTATATCCTATTCAAAACTCTCTAATTCTAAATATGTAGAATGAAACAGTTAAATGACTTCATTGAGCCTCAGATATAAAATTCCTGGCCACTGGAGAAGTCAGGCCAGTAGTGGGCGCTTAGAGCAACAAATGGCCTCCTCTGGAGCAATCTTCTGGATTTATGGGCAGTTTTTTCTAATAGAATTAAATCTGGGATTAGAGAGATATAAGGATGTCCTGACAAAAACACACAAATGGTGGCTGAGAAATTGGAACTGAGTCTCTACCTTTCTGCTTCCTACTATGTGGGCTTTGGCAAATGGCTTAAACAATTTGGGTGTCTTTTTCCTCATTGCAGGAGTTAGGACCATTTACTCTGTGTTCCCTCAAATTCACTCCAGAGTTAATATTTCAAGTTTTTGTGACTCCAGCATGAACTGTGCCCAAGAATGGGGTTATCTGATGGTCAAAAACAAGAAAAAGCTTGGCAATTGTATTACAATGAACTCATTTAGAAAAATAAATATTTGAGATAATAACTGATTTTTGACAGAAGGTAAATCTCCATAACTATTTTTTTGTGTAGTGGTAAAAAGGGTTACTCTGAAGATGTGGCTGGAAAGCAGAAAGCAGTGCCATTTGACACACACACACACACACACACACACACACTGTGACCACCATCTCAGTACAGGACCCCAGATAGATTCAAAATGGACTACAACTAAAGCAGCCTGAATCCTCACCACATCAAATGTCACAGTGATATGTGCCTTTATGGGCCTTTTCCTATTTTCCCTCCTTTAGAAATGTGTGTTATGAATTATGATTATTGCAATAGAGCCAAGTATTCACCGGGCTCCAGCTAGATCTTTGTTTGCGAGCTTACGCTCACGGCCAGCTGCAAACTGCAGCTGTCTGTAAGCATTTGTGAGGACAAACTGCTCCTCTCTCCCTGAACATTTAGCCATAGACTACACACTGTGTCCCCAGATCTGATCCGCGTTCCCTGTGCATTATCAATACACCCTTGTGGGGGAGGGTCTCAGTGGTTCACACGCACATTTTAGAGAAATAGCTAGAAGCTTATGTCAAAATGATTCCTCTAATAGAGGGTTCTGTCCCACTAAAACTATGTTGTGAGGGACTAACTGACTGGCCTGACATTTCCTGGTCTTTCTCTGACAAAAGCATGGGAGGCTGCCACTCTGACAGGCAGTCGTTCTTCAGGACATTGTGACCCCTGCAAAGAATGCCAAGAGAATAGACCCAAGGCCAGGACACTATCTCAGAGAGAGGGAATGTGGGAGTGAGGAGGTCATGGGCAAGGGGCAAAGCCAGAGGAAGGGCATGACCCAGGGTGCTGAGTGCAGCCATTCTCCTGGGCCATAGTGTGAGCAGGAGGCAAGACAAGACTCAAAGGACTCTTTGTCTTGGGAGAAACCCTAATCTAGAACTTCCAAGTAAACTCGGAACTCTGTTCCTTAATAAGGGGCTTTAAAGAATGACATATTTTGCTCATGTCGCATTTGCCACCCTTCTGCAAAAAAAAAAAAAAAAAAAAAAAAAAATTTATTTTCTTATTTCCAGAGAGACAGAGACAGCATGAGTGGGGGAGGGACAGAGAGAGAGGGAGGGAGAGAATCCTGAGCAGGCTCCGGGTTGCACGCACAGAGCCCAAAGCACGGCTTGAACTCACAGAACCAAGATCATGAATCAAAACCAAGGGTTGGAGACTCAACCAAGTGAACCACCCAGGCGCCCCCAAATTGTTTTTTAATTTCTAGCCACATTCAGGATAGAAGTTGGCAGCACCAAACCACACTTAATTCAGCATTTGTAGAGTTAACCAAAATCTCTCCTGTTTTATCATCAGAGTGACTCATGTGAGCTGTAAGGATCAGTTTTTACAGGGGTGGCAATTTTGGGAATAACCTGAGAATTATGCTAAGAATTTAGGATTACCCTGCTTTCCCCAGGCATTTACATACAGTAAACTGTGAGCTTCTTAAGGAGTAGAAACTAGAACTAAAGTTCCTTTGGGCCCAGGAATGCTCCTAGGACATTGCAGGAAGCATGAGATATGATCAGTCAGTACTTGTGAAAGGTATGTTTTTAGTTTTTTTTTAATAATTATTTCAAATAAAAAATAAATCTGGAATTCTTCCCACTCGTGGGGTATTATTGAGAACTGCTCTTTATTATATAAAAGCATTATTTTAGTAAGAAATATGCCTTCTTGGAAAGAAATGAACAATGCAAATTCAAATTAATAATAAAACTGTACAATACATAGCATGTGGCCAAAGTTGGCCTGAGTCACTCACTGGAGAAAACACTCTAAGGTTTGGGAAAAGTCACAACCGTGTGTGTGTGTGTGTGTGTGTGTGTGTGTGTGTGTGTTTGTGGGCAGAGCATCAGTGACCCAACATAAACACTTTCTTTCCCACAACTTAAACATACACACAATACTTAAAATAGTTTCATTCAGGGGTAGAAACCATGAGAGTCACAGGAACATTAAACAATAGCAAAGCTCTGTTAGTCCGTGATCTTTCCATATTCAAGACGATTGTAAAATAAAAACAAGACTCTACAAGGGATCGATATTTTCCAGAGAAATAGCATCTTACAGTACAAGACTATTTGGATTGCTAAGTGCCTTCACTTCTCTCTGTGTTATAGTTTGCTGCTTCCTTCATTGAGAAACCTTTTTGCTGGATGTGTTACATACGATGAGCTTGGGTGTTATAATAAACAGAGAGGAAGGCTCAATAATGTATTTCAGTTAGGAAGAAGCACTTGAAAGAAATTGGTTTTGCTATACACATGATGTGAGCCAATCAATAGTGGTTTAGTCTGACAAGCACTGTCAATATCCATTGTCACAGTTCAGAAACTCTTTAATGGATAGTTCTTCAAAACCCAATGATTTCAACACATGTTCAAAGTCTTGAAATACACTCTACCTGGCAGAAATTAATCACAGATAAACTCTTGGGGTTGTATACAAGTATTTTTTTTAACTGAGAGCCAAATGGCAGTCAAAAATTGTATCTATATTAATATATATTAATTTAATGTAAATTAATATATGTATAGAGTTTATGGAACAGCTAAGGTTATAATCTAATAATACCAGATACATAGTAAACACCCAGTAAATGTTGAAAAAATGAGAAGGGATGGAGGATGAGGAGGGCCCTGTTCTGTTCACTTACTGACTACTACAGTCATGATTGTGATATAAGACATCTATAATAAACTCATAATTCACAATCATTACTGTTTATTAGATACTTATTATACACTAGATATTGCTCTGGGTGTTTTACATATCTTGGGGCATTTAATTTGCAAAACAGTCCTTGGTGTGGATATTATCAGCCCCATTTAACAGATAGAAAAATAGAGACACAAAGAATTTACGCTTCTTGAATAAGATCTCACTTCTGTTAAGGGACAGAGTTGAGATATAAATTCAAATTCCAAAACCTATAGTATTCAAAGTAAGGGAAGGAATGCACATTTTCTTTTTTAAAGAAACAGCATTAGCTGTTGGAAAGAGGCCATAGTTTAGTGGTTCTTGTCTGCTTTCACCCTAAATGTTGATCCTGAAGCTTTACTTCTGGGTAGCAACCTGGAATTGAAGAGGCAGGCTCTGTAGTTGGGCACAGAGAAGGATAAGACTTCCTGACTTGGCAGAGGGAAGTGCTGAGGAGTTTATAGACGAGAATGCACATGCTCATACTATTGTGGGCTAGATATATGTCTGTCTGTCTTTGAAAAAAAGATTGAGTGATGACAGGAGTCAAGGACTGAATAATTGGGAGATCTGGCTTCTGGTTAGGTTGCTAGCCCTTTTTGCTTAACAGGGAGCCCCAATCCCCATTCTACATCTCTGCTTCCATATCCATTCTTGTCTTGCTGCATACGCCACCTGGAGCATGGTGAGTGACTCCCGTATTTGCCTACAGCCCAGTAGCAGAAGAGCTAAATTCTGTTCACGGTGGTTATGGCTCTGTGCAACCCAGATGCTGTCTTCAGCTGTTCCGACTGGCAATCCAGAGAGTATTCGGCCATCAACTCTGTTGCTGTCCTGTGATTCACTAACTCCACTTAAGGCAACTCATTTTCACTCTTAGGCCTATAGTGATGTGCACCACCTAGAATCATCTCAACCAGCAGTTTTATATACAGCAGATAATTTAAAACCTTAGGTTGGAAGCATTGGAAGTACTTGACTACCATTGGAGGCTATTGCCATCTCTCTGTATCCTTAGAACTTTAACAGTATTGCCAAACAGATGGAGAGGCAGGCAGCAGGGCAGGTTAGGAGTTCCCACAGGCTCAAATCAGGCAGTCCTGCACTTGACTTTGGCTTTGCCATTTATTTGCTATGTGACTTAACCTCTCTGAACCTCAGATTCCTGACCTGTAGAATGGATAACAATAAAAGAACCCACCACACTGAATGGTTATAAGGACGAAATGAGATGTAGCATACTTACTGCAGTTTCTTGTCACATTGCAAGTACTCTAAGAACATGAGTCATTATTAATAATATACGTTGTATTAGGATGATCAAATTTCCCAGTTAAAGTGGAAATTGAGACTGCTTTAAGAGAATCAATACTATATATATTACAATAGTTAGATTGAAGAAAAGTTAAATATATGTTTATTTATATATCTTATAAAATTATAAATTACATATATCTTATACATATATAAATTTACATTTTCTTATGATCTAAACAAATACTTACTCCATCACTTCCTCTTAAATATTGATTTTTTAGCTTAAAATTTCTCTCAATTGACCTATGCCTATAATATACATTTTTAGGTCCTCATTCAAATTTTTGTGTTTGAAAAGTTCAGAATACATTGTAGCATGTTCTTGATCACCCATAGGGCCCAGAGTGGAGAGATTAAAAAAAAAAAAAAACAACTTCCAAGTTATCATTTATTACTCCCCTCCATACCCTCTGAGAATACATTTTTGCAAGGGTAAAAACAAATATGCACACACAATATGTAGTGGTAGCTCTCTCTATTTACGTCTGTCTGGAGGGGAGAGTTAAATACCACCCACCCAATTCAAATACTGCTAAGTACGGTCTAGGATCTGAGTCATTATGTAAAATCAGCATTGAAAGTGCCCAATATTCAGGGAGCCTGGGTGGCCCAAAACGTTGAGCTTTGGGTTCTTGATTTCGGCTCAGGTCATGATCCCAGGATGGTATCAATCAAGCCCCCCTGTTGGACACCATACTGAGAGTGGAGTCTGCTTAAGATTCTCTCTCTCTTTTCCTCTCTTTCTTTATCTCTTCCTCCCTCCCCCTTGTACATGCTCTCTCTCTTTTATTTTTTTTCTCTCTCTTTTAAATTAAAACAAAAAGAAATTGTTCAGTACACTTAAATATGAATATAATTTCATTCTCCAGCTAGGTAGGCTTTCTTTTCCCCACAGAAATCCCAAGTATTAATTTCCTATTTTCTTGCCATGCTGGTACATCTATGGTGGAATTATCATGCCTGCAAACTCAATTGTTCTGTTTTTTTATTTTTGTTCTCTGATGTTCACATTCATCTATAAGGCTCTTCTCATTTGATTTGGCTGTGGCCTGTTTTCTGTTACCAGGAGAGAACGCATTCCTATATTTAATATATAATCTTTTCTCATGGAAAACATATTTCTACTGCATGGTGCCCTTTGTCTGGATTATTGCCCTATGTTATTTTTTCTTTTATTAGTAATTTCACTTTCAAAATCAGCTACTGCTTTAGCTCAGTAACCCCTTACTTTATTTCTAAATTTATCAAAGTTTTGAACAGCTCTCAAGTGACAAAGTTTTACTGACTGTATCAAGTCATAGAAGATGTCTGGATGATCTGAAGCTTTATATCTTATACTACATCTGATTTCATTTCAAAAAAAATGTGTCGTTTGTCTTAACAGACACTATAGTTTTTGCTCTTTCAGTATATTTTCTCTTTCTTCTTTTTCTGAATATGTAGTATTTCCATAACCTTTGAAGCAAATATCTTTTTCAACTCTCATTCACAAAAAGAAACCAGATAGACTTACAATTGAAGGCAAATTACATCTGTAATAACATTACTCAATATTTGCACTACAGAATTGAAGTTGCATCATCATCATTACCATCATCATCATCAACAAAGTTATTCATTAAGTAATTCAAAGCTATCTATACTAAGTGCTATAAAGAGGTTAAACAAAACACCCAGACTCATACTATAGAAATATATTATCAATTTAGGCACATCTCAGATATATTAGCAGCAAAGTCAAAATATTCGGCCTATACATGAAAGACAATGAAGATTTACATCATAGACAGATGAATGCATTAGAAGTAGAACACATGGATGCATCTATTACTGAGAAAAGCACTCATGGAATTTCCATATGGCTGAATGACAGGGATATGACAGTAAACTTCCAGTTCTTTATCAACCCTGGAAATGTAAAAACATGGTCAGATCTGACCATTTAAACTAGTCAATTTAGTCTAAAAGTAAACGATTTTCACTGTATGAATTTTCGCTTCTCTTTAAAAGGGTAGATAGCATAAATATGAATCATTAGATAGTTACTGTCCACATACCCATCTGTTTTGAACTGATCACTTATTTTGTATTTCTGTAATATCTAAGTGGGACTTAAGTGGTTAAAACAAAGCACTGCTGTAAAAATGCTCTGCATTCCCTCTTCCAATTATTTCCAGATTTAATCGTGATTTGTGTCTCAAGCAAGTCACTTAAAGTTTCAATAATTTAGCTTCTCAGGCTACAAGTTGGGGGATTGAAAATATGTCTTCTATTTACATTGAGCATGTGAAAAAAAGAGATAGTAAATGACCCACAGTATATATATTAAGCCCAAACTTACCCTCTCAGCCCACTCTGACACAGGGAGTTACGTGCAGTTTTGCAAGCTCTGAAAAGCGCATGCTGGAGAGGGCAAAGCAGTATATATCACAGCCTCATGAAATAGCACAAACATGTATGCCCTATAAAGGAATCAGGCAGGAGGCTGAAAGAAATTTTAAAAACTCAATTTCTCTTTTTAATCAATTGTAGGTAAGCCATTCTCATTTCAGTAATTTAATAAATGGTACAACAAGAAGGTCAGATTGGAAAACATGAGTGGAGAGAATTCAGCACTTTGTTATGTAATCCTGTGATGGTTGGAGAAGTGTTTTGGAATCTCTTGGGATTAAGAGCCTGATATAACCTTATTTTGCCATTTCTTTCTTGATCTCCCTCCCTGGACACTTTGGTGTGGTAAGATGATCTTAGCTGCAGCCAACTTTGCCCTTGAACAACCTCCCAGACTCACAGAATCAGGAGCTCTCAGAGGCTAACACAACCATCTACACCTGATGTCAAGCTCTGCATAAAACCTAACCAAAAAAGTGACAAGTAGCCTAGAAAGTTGTTTGTAATAGCATTTCCTTTAGCAACATTTCTGAAATGTTAGCTCTCCAGTATTTCTAAATAAAAAAAAAAATAATAACAGCATGTAAGTGTAACATGGGAATACCATGAAAACAGCAGTTTGGCAGGAAATGGGGATATTACAAAATAAGGTCCCCAGCAAGAAAAATTCTGGCAGATGCACAATTCTGGATCATATTATCTAAAATACTGGATTCTGGGAAAATTTGAGGGTTTTCTTTTGTGGTTCTTATTCCTTAATAGAATGGTAGTGAATGTTCATCATCCAAACTGGGTTGATTCCGCCTCCCATTACTAATGTTGAAAAATAAATATACAAAGGGCATTCATTACACTCAGCTTTTTCATCTTGAAGGGTGGTTTTAACACCATTAATGGTGGTGTCGGGTATAAAACTTAAAAAGCCTTCAGTCCTTCAGTGGAGCGTGCCATAATGTATACAGAAGTTGAATCACCATGTTGTACACCTGAAACTAATGTAAAATTGTGTGTCAACTGCACTCAGATAAATAATAATAATAATAATAATAATAAGCCCCGATTCTAACTATTCTTTGGTGTAAGCAGCTTTAAGAGCAATTAAATCTCTCAATGGGTTAAGAATGATGCTTGAGGATGCTTGAGGCTAATGCCTTTGGCCTGTGTGTTGAGACTTAAATTGTGTATTGTTATTGAAAATTCTTAGGCTTTCAAAAGTATTCCTTTTGGGCTTGAAAGAATGGAATGGAAAAAAGAGGAAAGCATAAGCAAAATAAAAGTAAATTATAAAATACCTGGAAAGCTAATCCAATTCAGGTTTTTTTCTCCACTTTCTGTGGAGATGAAAATATGTAGAATTAAGAGTGATTCTTCTGTAAATCAGATTAAATGCTTTAAAATTTAAACCCATATCTCTTAAGTCTCTTTTCATTTTTGAATAAAAAGTTTAAATGGGAATGGAAAAAAACACTGCTCATTGGCTCAACATAAATCTTTAAATTGCAGTAAAGTTCACCCTCAAAAAATAGTTGAATCTCTGAGGAAAAAGAAAAGGCTGAATTCTATTTTTCATAAATGATGGATTATTGTACCACACTGTGTATTTTCCAGTAAAGTGTCCTTTTATTTGCACTGTGTGATTACAAGTTTCTAAAAGTATGTGTGGGGTCACTTGGGTGCTGTGGGAAAATGGAAGGAACACTGTTCTGTGAAAATCAGTAGTGAAATCAGAAGCAAACTATGTCCTGATTATCATAGGCATGTGTTTAAATTTTGCCTTCCTTAATTGGTGATGTTGTATTTACTTAAAATGAACAATTTGGCAAGTTTTTCTCCCTTGACAACAGAAGAGCGTAAACTGTTTTATAAGTTTGGCTGTTAAAATCAGATTTGTAAACCACAATATTCAAAGACTTTTACTGCTGTTTACAGGGACCCCATGATGGACTTGGCTTTATAACCATGTGCTTTTTACATTTTTAGTTCGTATTTATAGCGCTTTCAAGTTATTTGCTTAATAAAAAGTATGCTATATGTTACAGTCATCTATTGACTTTAACTTCTGCATTACTCTTCTTAGAACAAAATGAGTGGTATGAATGATGGCAAAGGCCTTGTAATGTGACTTGTCATCTGAGGATGATTATTTATCGCATCAGGAAATGGAGGTAGATGCTGTAGTCTGTCTCGAGGAAAGTCCTCATTAGAGGCAACTTTGGAGAGTTTGGCTGTGTTAAAACCAGTGTGATCACACCCAAGACTGCTACTTTCTCAGTGTTTGTGAGAAGCAAACAAGACAAAGCATTTAAAAATATTATTTCATGTTCTTTGAAAACACAATGCACCTTACATACATTTTTCACATGTAGAGCCATATGGTGGTATTGAAAACAATATACCTGTTTTACAATTTATCTGTGAAATGTTTTGTATGTTTTCATAACATTTAATATATATTTTATTTGTAATATTATAAATGTAAATATATAAAATATATAAATATGTGTTTACATAATTATTTAAATATTTATGATAAATATTTCTATATAGTTGAATGTGCATTTATTCATATATGTCTGTTTAAATATATATTTTATATATTTTGTATATAAATATATAAAACATACAAAATATAAAATATATAAATATATTTTATGTTTATATATAATATATAATTTTTATTTAAATATTTTTATACTTTATATATTTAAAACTATATATAACATAAACATATATGTAAAACTAAGAATAGTATCAACAGAATACCTAAGGGATTGTGAAAGATATAACTCACTGTATAATCATTTTCATAATCTTGCATTTATACTCTATATACTTTCTAATCACATTATTTTAACTAGTTCTAAAAAGGCCAATAAACATGCCTCTTTTGATTCTGTATTTCTTGGCATTCTGTCATGGAAAGTGACAAGATTTTGAGGTGAGACTAGAAATAGGAAATATTACCTTTGGTAACCTGTGAAAAATTTGGATGGTTTATGCCATATTATTTCAAAGGCAGACTTGAGACCAAAACTACCCTGAGGAAGATTTTTTTCTGAAGGACATTAAGTGTGTTTCTTCAGCCTCTGATACTAGAACCTAGACTATGGGCTCTGATACAATTGTCAGGTGAAGCAGCATACATGACTGGTGGTCACTGCAGTTATTGGACTCAGATAAAAACCGATTAAATATCATGTAAGGACAGTATATTAAGATGCTGAGAATGACTTCCAGTCATACAATTTTGAGTTGGTTAATGCCTGATATTCATTGCCCTATAAAAGCAATGATTACTTATGTGGTTTCTGTGGCACTTGCTGTTTTTCCAAAATGATCTGAGGTGAGTTCCTTCTCTAAGATCCCTTAGCCTCTTGTACTTCACACCACACCATATTATTATTACATAGGCCATATATAGTTTCCTTTACAGCCGTTAAATCCAGCCCTGCAATGTATGTTCTAGGTGGTCAGTTTGTGTTTATTTTTTCATCACCTAGCAGAATACCACATAAAAATCTTATAAGACTTGTCCCATATCCAGATTTAACCTTGGACAAGTTACTTAACCTTTTTGCCTTAACTTCCTCATCTCTAAAATGGGTAGAATTATTTTGCATATTTTAAAAATTCATTGTGAGAGTTGATTCAACAAATATTGCGTGAACATTTACATAAACATGCCGAACAATGTTGGAGGTATTGGGAGACTCATTAGTGAACAACATTTACAAAAGTAGATAAAAATATCTGCCCACATGCAGCTTACATTGCAATAGTATTAAGTTAAATCATGTTAGATGCTTAGGAAAGTATCAAGCATGTGGTAAGTTCTCAGTACGTTTTACATATATTATTATTAACCCAATCCAATGATTGATTTATTCTAAAATATGATTTGAGAGGAAAAGAACCTCTATGTACCTAGTAAAGTACCCTAGGTACTTCCCATTATGTCAACAATTGAGTTAAAACAAGGAGGGTCCATTTAAGATCCATTATCTTATAGAGAAAAGGAATCCAGTCATTAATAATAAGATACCTTGAATATATTTAGACTCTATGCTTAATGAAGGTCCAGACTTTAAGTGTTATGTTCATCATGAAATTCACAGCCTTTAGCACAGAGCCTGATGATCAGTAAACATTCAGCTAATATTTGTTCATGAATGAATCTGACACACACTTAACTTTAAAGATACAGCTTAGGATAGGAAGCTGAGGAGAGGGGACCAATGAACACATGGAGGAAGTCTGAGGCAAATTTGTTTCAGAACGTTTACCTAGAACTGGTGGTAATTTCACATTAATAAGAAAAATAAGAAATAATTACTTCAGAAAAATAAATCACTTTGAGTTAACATCAAAAAGAAGATTGACAAAATTATTTGAGCAGGCAGAACCTTTGAAAATGCCCGAATTACCTACAAGCAGTATATAATCATAATTAACTGAAATTAACAATTCTAAGAGTTTCTCCTTTAATGTAGATGAATTTTTCTTTGACTATAATTCTGTGTATAGATACAGATAGGTGGACTTATGCAGATAAAGGTCATCATATTGAATCTGAGGAGATGCAAGTGAAAATAAACTGTGAATGTATAGAACTAACCACATTCTCATTGTAAATTCAGGTGGCAACAGAGCTAATATATTCATTCGGCCAAATTTTTACTCCTATGCTGTGTCTAAACAGAAGAGCTTGAGCTATTAATTCCAGTAGTTCCATAGCTACTGCTTTCTATTCATATTTGAATAAAGTAATAATCACAAAGGAGAAATTTACTGAAAGCTTTTTTTTTTAATCTTTAGTGTTCAGACTGCATCATAGTGCTTCCGATACAAGCGACAAAAACCGAGTTAAAAGCAGATTAAAGAAGTTTATCACCCGAAGACCTTCCCTGAAAACTCTGCAAGAAAAGGGACTTATTAAAGGTATAAGACTTTTTATAATTTTACTGTAACAGTGATAAATGAATATGCCTCTGTGTCCATAGTTATTCAGTGCTAAAGAAATATTAGGACATTTTATTCTTTTTAGGTTGTTTATTGAATGTCCTGCTCTAACAGAGGAAAGAAAAAAAAAAAAAAACAACAGTTGTCCAGAAAACTAATCCTGAGAAAATAAAGGTTGCAGCACAGAATCATTGAAAACAATACTTAGTTTTACCCTCAGCAGAGCTGGGCTCTGCACTAGGGGGCAGAAAAAGGTATCCTAGAGGCTCATCAGAATGAACCCCTGTCACCGCGTGCCTGGGCAATCCAGGTGCACATCTACAGTCCCAGCATGCTTAACACCAGCAGCTCTTTTCACCCTTAGATGTGTCCTGATTTGGATCATAAGTTACCTGATCATCTTAGTCATAGTCTGAAGTGAATGCTAGGAAGAAAGTCCAAGACAAACCAATGTCATGAAAATTTACGAATTTGGAAGCTGGAGAACTAAAAGCTCAGTCTACACTGAAATAAGTAGGGACTTTCGCAAATATATCTAAGGTAAAGAACAAAATATTCTAGACCATCTTATTCACCACAGTAGAAAAATGTAGAGTCTGGCTCTGGACTAATTGGAAATCAGACCTGGGATCTACCACTCACTCATATTGACGTTGAACAAGTCATGACCTCTCTGATTATCAGATATCTCATCTGTTAAATGGGGATACTTATACCCACCACTGAGAAGGCCATTGAGAGAAATAAATGAGATAATTCATGTAAAGCATTTAATATAGTTTCTGGAATTAAGTATTCATAAATGTTCTCTGCTATTAATGCTCTGAGTAGTCCCTCCTGTTGTTATTACTGTTATGGTGTCAAGAGAGATGAGTAAGGATGAATGGATACCTAGAACCAGTGATGTAGTAGACAGAGTATCCTAGGGGCCCACCAGAACAAATCTATGTCACCAGGTGCCTAGACAACACAGGTGCATACCTAGAGTCCTATAACTGGACATCACTTACAAATTACACAGGTAAAATGTATTATTTTCTTAGCAAGACAACATACACATCAAGTCCATTATTTACCCTGCTTTTGTAATTTTCTACCTGATGGGTATATTTTTAAAACTGACTGTAAGAAGAAATTTGAAAATGGACTAAAACAAACTCTGAGAACAAACTTAAAATGTTGATCCTTATGGGAGCCGAAAGGTGATTTAGTTACACAGTCATTTCCCAGGAACAGGGCAAAACAGATCTTAATATTCTCAGCAATAGTTAACATGAGAATTACTTAACTAGGTTATATACCTGTCTGTCCTATGAATTTCAATCCATTCTTAAACAGGGGAACTTATCACAACAGTCATCTGGCATTTTGATCCAATCGTAGAAGGTGAAATTTTTTTTAAATTTATTTCTGAGAGAGAGAGAGACAGAGAGACAGCATGAGCAGGGGAGGGTCAGATAGAGAGGGAGATACAGAATCCAGGCTCTGAGCTGGCTGTCAGCACAGAGCCCGACGCGGAGCTTGAACCCAGAACTGCAAGATGGTGACCTGAGCCGAAGTCGGACGCTTAACTGACTGAGCCATCCAGACTCCCCGAAGGTGAAATTTTATGAAGCAAGAGTGGGCAATTCTTAGAATGTACACATTGAGGGGTTGAACTGGCACCTGCTTTAAATAAGGCTTACCTCAGACTTACACTTTTCAGGGTCACTTACAGTATTGGGTCCTCTACAGATTCAATTTCATATAATAATATACCAGTACCTTCACTCCTATCTTAGAATGCACCCCATAGATTATAATTTTCCTTGAGAGGATTTGGTTGGAGATTACCTACCATTCTGAAGAAAATAGAAAACTAAATCAGTAGTCCAAACAATCCCAGTTTGGACATAAAGTCCAAATTTTCCTAACCGTGGCAAAACGAAAAGGGTTTCAATTCAGTGGCACGGTCTGGCCCCAATCAAAATGCTAAAGAATTGACAACTACTGTGTTCTAGCATTGGTCTCAGAAAGTGGCCAAAGAATCGGATGCCTAATGCAGTTTTCCTAGTGATGTCATGGAAGCACTGAACACACTCCAGTGTGTACATTTCCTATCCTAGAGCTCCGTTAAATTTCTACCATAGCTGACCAATGAGTCAGTATTCATTAGTAGGGCTATGGAAAATCTATGTGAAATTCTGATTTGATAAGCTTCCATTATTGTCTTCAGTGGAATTTTCTTCCAAATACAGATCAAGTTATGCAAATATAATCACTTCTTAGGCTTGTTTCAGTTTTAACTGTGAATTTTTTAAAGCGCTTACTGAGATTTATTTTCCTTTCACTAAGTGAAAAGCATTAAACCGATTTTTAAAAATACGGGCCCAGTCAAATTTAGTACCTTAAGTCTATTTTCTTAGCATATTTGAGACAAAGACTTAAGGAAAGCAATGAAATCAGTGTTTTTGATCAGTTACAAAAAATTGTATAAAATAAGTGAATGATTAATGGTTACATGATCTCTCCAAGTAACATGACTTAACTCTTTCAAAGATAATTACTCAGAAAGAGAGATTATGGCCTTTAAAATTGTTCTCAGTGTATCTGCCCACAAGAATATGCATCAAATTCTTTCAACAGTCTAATCTTCTAGGTCTGAATAATGTCCTTCACAACAAGGATCGGGAAAGCTCTGATGATAGTTTGGATCTTAAAAGTGAACTTTCTGATGCTTGGGAGGGATTTGCAGGGCCACAGACACTTTTCAAAGTGTTTTTAATCCTTTATATAATGTGTCCAGCAGGTTGAGACGTCTGTGCTTTGAATTCAACCATTCTTTATTTAGCACCCAGGGTGGAGCAGGAAGGGCTATGCTTTCTTGACCGTATAATGCCCAGCTCAACAACATCCACAAAGTACTTTCTGTGGAAAGAGAATTGTCTCAATAGCACATAGTCTGAACTCAGTCACAAACTCTTCCTTCCATATCTGTTTTTTGGACTCATGGAGACCTGGCCAAAATGTGATTTCATTGGCTAGATGTTACATATGGAAACAGTTCCTTGATGGGGCTGTATTTTCTAATTTCTTTAATATGACTTGAGAAGGGTATATTAGAATGCCAAAAAAGAGGTGGCAGATAATAATGGATGATGACTCAATAGAAAGAAATCTTAATAGCTCAGGTGGGTATAGGAGTCACTATACCACTGCTGTGGTAGCTTCTGAAAAGTTTTCGATTTCTCCAAGTGCTTTCACATTTGCCAAGAAAATGGCAAGTACCTTTTAAATGTGTGAGTTTATTGCATTCAGCATCTTATCAGAAATAAAACTCAAATCAGTTTACTATGTAAATTATAGGGAAGAGGTACATTTTAGGGTAGTATCTATGTTTGTAACATATTTTCTACTTGGTTTTGAAGCTGAAGTAATAACTCTTTAGTGTCAGCCAAACTACCTTATATAATCTTTCAAATAACAGCACTGGCATCCAAGAACACAGGAAACACTCAGCAATGTAATTTCTAGTAAAGATAACAATTGTTTGTTTTGGGGGGAGCAACTAGTATTTCTTTATATCAAAATGATAGAATTAGAGAGGATTTTATGTTTAGAAAGTCGTTTCTTTCATCTTCATGTGGATAAAACCATAATGGATGGTATTAGTAGAAATCGAAAGTAATAATGTACTACTTTATTTTGTAATCACTACATTCTAAAGGAAACAACCTTTTTATTTTTATTTTTTTTTTGTTATTGAAAATTC